>NC_091289.1:190835461-191138211 GCF_032444005.1 Ranitomeya imitator | reverse complement strand
GACGGAATGGGGTCACTGGTGCAAGTGGTCGGGCGAGAAGATGCAAGGAGCCTGCTTACTTCTTCTTCTGTAACTGCTTCAAAGTCAGAGAGTGAACTAGATGCAGTGGGGGAGGGAGGACAGTGCATGGTATGAAGAGATTGGGAGATGATTTCCTGTCGAATGTGGTCAATTTTTTCTTTGAAGTAATTGGCCAGATCGTCAGCGCGGAGATCCGTATCATAGTAGTTATATTCTTGTACATGGGGCAGTATTATAGTAGCTATATTCTTGTATATAGGAGCAGTATTATAGTAGTTATATTCTTGTACATAGGGGCAGTATTATAGTAGTTATAGTCTTGTACATAGGAGCAGTATTATAGTAGTTATGTTCTTGTACATAGGAGGAGCATCATTATAGTAGTTATATTTTTGTACATAGGGGCAGTATTATAGTAGTTATATTCTTGTACATAGGAGGAGCATCATTATAGTAGTTATATTTTTGTACATAGGGGCAGTATTATAGTAGTTATATTCTTGTACATAGGGGCAGTATTATAGTAGTTATATTCCTGTACATAGGAGCAGTATTATAGTAGTTATATTCTTGTACATATGGGCAGTATTATAGTAGATATATTCTTGTACATAGGGGCAGTATTATAGTAGTTATATTCTTGTACATAGGGCAAGTATTATAGTAGTTATATTCTTGTACATAGGAGCAGTATTATAGTGGTTATATTCTTGTACATAGGAGCAGTATTATAGTAGTTATATTCTTGTACATAGGAGCAGTATTATAGTAGTTATATTCTTGTACATAGGAGCAGTATTATAGTAGTTATATTCTTGTACATAGGGCAAGTATTATAGTAGTTATATTCTTGTACATAGGGAGCAGTATTATAGTAGTTATATTGTTCTACATTGGAGACAGTCCTACAGTACAGTAGACACATTTTTTGTACCTAGGGGTAGTTATTGCAATTATTTTGTGTTTGTACAATGGGGCAGTATTATTGGATACACAGCACAATTCCACACAATAAGTAATATCCCAAACTAGCAGATATGTAAGAACTATTTTCTAAAATATAACTTGCGGTAGCTTAATAGAAGCGCTATTTTTTTCTCTGTATTAGATTATCCTGGAGCTATCTGGCTACATTCCTTCCATGTTCTGGCTAACCTACATATACTGGATGTTTTCAGTAGAAGGAGTGCTTTTATCCGCCATCTCAAGACACATTAAAATTGTTCCAGTAATGTTTCTAGAACAAGAAAAACGCATCTTCTTACCAGCTCACTGAACTCATTGTTGCCCAGGTCCAGTCTCTCCAGTTGGGCCAGCTTGCTCATCGACCTGAAAAATAAGTAACAGAAAGAATGAGATATACAATACTTTGAAAGATTCCCCTTTAAGCAAGGATATAGAAAATGTAAGGTTCAAGTTATATACAAAAACAATCTACCTATCTTTCTTTGTTATTTATTTCCCTACATCTATTGATTGCTATCAGACCTGCATTTTATTTTTTATAGTCATCAATATATCATATGTTTTTACAATGAGCAATAAAGGTTCTGAACGAGTACAGAATTCCATGAACCAATACCCAAAACAAGTGGGAGTTCATTCTTTAAAGGAAATCTGTCAGAAGTTTTTTTTTGCTATGTAATCTGAGAGCAGCAGGATGTAGGGGCTGAGACACTGCTTCCAGCCATGTGTCAATTACAGGCCTGCTTGTTGCAGTTTTCATAAAATCCCTGTTTTCTCTGCTGCAGATCTAGCAGTGCTCCGAATGCTGAGCTCTGTGTAACCCAGCCCATACCACTGATTGGCAGCTTACTGTGCATAGGCAGAAAGTCGCTAATCAGTAGTGCTGGCAGGGTTACACAGCGCAAGAAAAGTACATGTCGCAAGACAGCTAATCCTCTAGTGATAATCCCTTGCTGATAAAACACTGATTTTATCACACAGCCCATTAAGTGAGACAGCGCTGTGATCAGGGTCTCTGCACCTACATTTTGTTGCTTTAAGATTATATAGCAAAAACGTGCTCATGGATTTCCTTTAAGGCCTTGTCAAGCACCGTTGGAACTCTGAGGCTATGTGCACAAGTTGCGGATTCTCTGCGGATCCGCAGCGTTTTTTGCAGTGCAGAAACGCTGCAGATCCGCAATTGATTTACAGTACAATGTAAATCAATGAGCAAAAAAAAATGCTGTGCACACTTTGAGGAAAATCCGCCGAGGAAACGCTGCAGTTTAAAAGAAGTAGCATGTCACTTCTTTTTTTGTGAATCTGCAGCGTTTTTGTAACCATTCCATTATAGAAAACCGCAGGGGTAAAAAATGCAGCAAATCCGCAAGAAAACCGCACAAAAAACGCTGCGGAACCGCACAAAAAACGCGACAAATCCACACTTGCGTTTTTTTCCAGGAGAGGCAGAATCCGCACCAGAAATTCCTAAGCCTAATCCGCAACGTTTGCACATAGCCTTAATGAAGTCTGTCTTCTGTAGCCCCCCCTAGTGGTTGCAGCAGGAAAAACAGAATTTTAACATCGCACAATATTACAATGTAGGGGATTTGGAACTCTGTATTGGAAAATTAATGTTTGATAGAACAGAATCCTGGATCTAAAAACAAAGTAACGTTCACATTTGAAGACAAATGTTAAAGGACTTGCTAGCAATACAAAAAATGGCTGCTTTCTTACGAAACAGTGTAACATCCCTATACAGATATTGTGCAGCATTGCATCTCAACCTCATAGATTGCAATAAGCTGAGCTGCAATGCCAGACACATCCAATACTTAGATGTGGTGTAATTATTGTAAGAAAAAATTACAATGGCTAAAATGCACCAGAATGGAAGCAGCTCAAGTAAAGCAACTCCCAGCTGTGACGACTTATAAAGGGTGGTCTCAGGCAGATGGTCTCCATTTTAATGCTATATGACCTGATAGAAAGTATAGACAAGAGCTGACTTCATGAGACCTCCCCTTTAAGCTTAAGGACCCATATTGTAAGGTCATTGTTACATTATATCTGTCCATGTATCCACATTTCACTATTTAGGTCGAGCTGTAGTCAATATTTCATACCATGCTCGGCTTGCTTTCTGGCCTCTACATACCAATTCTATAGAAAACTGTACATGAAACAGATCAAACTGATCCATGATCAAAGGCAGAGAAGGGATCAAGCGTTCACAGAAGCCATCTCCCCGACTGCGGCACTGACTTTGTGCAGTAGTACCTGCGAACGGATAAGTAGAAAAGGTCAGTATAGGATTTTAACAAAGTGAGACTATATGATAAGAGTCGGAAAACGGAGATTCTGCAGCACTACAGATTAGAAGACACTTCTAACAATAAACACTGTGAACTTTCCAGACATCACAATATGGAAGTTTTACTATAGATGTCACGGTCTAGTAATTGTCTAAATTATCAGTCAAAGTCATAGAGTATTCCAAGAAAGTGCAATAAAGATCCGTACCACAGACGTGAGATGACAAGAGGATGAAAGATCAATGCATCAGAATAGGAAGTAAGTGAGAATTTATCTTATTCAGACATTGCTTTGTAAAGAGTATTTATTTTGTCCATCTGGGAACGTATTATAGTAGTTACGGTATATTCTTGTACATGGGATCAATATTATAGTAGTTATAGTCTTGTACATAGGAGCAGTATTATAGTAGTTATATTCTTGTACATAGGGGCAGTATTATAGTAGTTATATTCTTGTACATAGGGGCAGTATTATAGTAGTTATATTCTTGTACATGGGATCAATATTATAGTAGTTATATTCTTGTACATGGGATCAATATTATAGTAGTTATATTCTTGTATATAGGGGCAGTATTATAGTAGTTATATTCTTGTATATTATGGGCAGTATTATAGTAGTTATATTCTTGTATATAGGGGCAGTATTATAGTAGTTATATTCTTGTATATAGGGGCAGTATTATAGTAGTTATATTCTTGTATATTATGGGCAGTATTATAGTAGTTATATTCTTGTACATAGGGGCAGTATTATAGTAGTTATATTCTTGTACATAGGAGCAGTATTATAGCAGTTATATTCTTGTACATAGGGGCAGTATCATAGTAGTTATATTCTTGTATATAGGAGCAGTATTATAGTAGTTATATTCTTGTACATAGGAGCAGTATTATAGCAGTTATATTCTTGTACATAGGGGCAGTATTATAGTAGTTATATTCTTGTATATAGGGGCAGTATTATAGTAGTTATATTCTTGTACATAGGAGCAGTATTATAGTAGTTATATTCTTGTACATAGGAGCAGTAATATAGTAGTTATATTCTTGTACATAGGAGCAGTATTATAGCAGTTATATTCTTGTACATAGGGGCAGTATTATAGTAGTTATATTCTTGTATATAGGGGCAGTATTATAGTAGTTATATTCTTGTACATAGGAGCAGTATTATAGTAGTTATATTCTTGTACATAGGAGCAGTATTATAGTAGTTATATTTTTGTACATAGGAGCAGTATTATAGCAGTTATATTCTTGTACATAGGGGCAGTATTATAGTAGTTATATTCTTGTACATAGGAGCAGTAATATAGTAGTTATATTCTTGTACATAGGAGCAGTATTATAGCAGTTATGTTCTTGTACATAGGGGCAGTATTATAGTAGTTATATTCTTGTATATAGGGGCAGTATTATAGTAGTTATATTCTTGTACATAGGAGCAGTATTATAGTAGTTATATTCTTGTACATAGGAGCAGTATTATAGTAGTTATATTTTTGTACATAGGAGCAGTATTATAGCAGTTATATTCTTGTACATAGGGGCAGTATTATAGTAGTTATATTCCTGTAAATGGGGCAGTATTATAGTAGTTATATTCTTGTACATAGGAGCAGTATTATAGTAGTTATATTCTTGTACATAGGAGCAGTATTATAGTAGTTATATTCTTGTACATAGGAGCAGTGTTATAGTAGTTATATTCTTGTACACAGGGGCAGTATTATAGTATTTATATTCCTGTACATGGGGCAGTATTATAGTAGTTATATTCCTGTACATGGGGCAGTATTATAGTAGCTATATTCTTGCACATAGGAGCAGTATTATAGTAGTTATATTCTTGTACATAGGAGCCGTATTATAGTAGTTATATTCTTGTACATAGGAACAGTATTATAGTAGTTATATTCCTGTTCATGTGGCAGTATTATAGTAGCTATATTCTTGTACATAGGAACAGTATTATAGTAGTTATATTCTTGTACATAGGAGCAGTATTATAGTAGTTATATTCTTGTACATAGGAGCCATATTATAGTAGTTATATTCTTGTACATAGGGGCAGTATTATAGTAGTTATATTCTTGTACATAGGAGCCATATTATAGTAGTTATATTCTTGTACATAGAAGCAGTATTATAGTAGTTATATTCTTGTACATAGGAGCAGTATTATAGTAATTATATTCTTGTACATAGGGGCAGTATTATAGTAGTTATATTGTTGTACATAGGGGCAGTATTATAGTAATTATATTCTTGTACATAGGGGCAGTATTATAGTAGTTATATTCCTGTACATAGGGGCAGTATTATAGTAGTTATATTCTTGTACATAGGGGCAGTATTATAGTAGTTATATTCTTGTACATAGGGGCAGTATTATAGTAGTTATATTCTTGTACATAGGGGCAGTATTATAGTAATTATATTCTTGTACATAGGGGCAGTATTATAGTAGTTATATTGTTGTACATAGGGGCAGTATTATAGTAATTATATTCTTGCACATAGGGGCAGTATTATTGTAGTTATATTGTTGTACATAGGAAGCAGTATTATAGTAATTATATTCTTGTACATAGGGGCAGTATTATAGTAGTTATGTTGTTGTACATAGGGGCAGTATTATAGTAATTATATTCTTGTACATAGGGGCAGTATTATAGTAGTTATATTCCTGTACATAGGGGCAGTATTATAGTATTTATATTCTTGAACATAGGGGCAGTATTATAGTAGTTATATTCTTGTACATAGGGGCAGTATTATAGTAGTTATATTCTTGTACATAGGGGCAGTATTATAGTAGTTATGTTCTTGTATGGAGGAGCAGTATTATAGTAGATATGTTTTTGTATATAGGGGCAGTATTATCTATATACATAATTGTCTAAGGGTCACTTCCGTCTGTCTGTCCTTCTGTCACGGATATTCATTGGTCGTGGCCTCTGTCTCTCATGGAAATCCAAGTCGCTGATTGGTCGCCGCAAAACAGCCACAACCAATCAGCGATGGGCACAGTCTGGAAGAAAATGGCCACTCCATACTCTCCGCAGTCAGTGTCCCCAGCGCTCTGCTCCCCGCAATCAGTGTCCCCGGCGCTCTGCTCCCCGCAGTCAGTGGCCCCGGCACTCCGCTTCCCGCAATCAGTGTCCCCGGCGCTCCGCTCCATATTCCCCGCAGTCACTGTCCCCGCCGCCCGCTCCATACTCCCCTCCAGTCACCGCTAACACAGGGTTAATGCCGGCGGTAACGGACCTGCGTTATGCCGCGGGTAACACATTCCGTTACCGCCGCTATTAACCCTGTGTGTCCCCAACCTTTTACTATTGATGCTGCCTATGCGGCATCAATAGTAAAAGAAAGTAATGTTAAAAATAGTAAAAAAAAACAAAACCTGCTATACTCACCCTCCGTTGTCCGCTGAGCCGCTCGCGCCTGCCGCCATCTTTCTTTCCCAGCGATGCTTTGCGAAATTACCCAGAAGACCTAGCGGTCTCGCGAGACTGCTAAGTCATATGGGTAATTTCGCAAAGCATCCGGGGAACGCAAGATGGCGGCAGCCGCGCTCCCATCTACACAGCGCCGTTGGATCCCAGGAAGCGGAGAGACGGGACGCTGAGGAGCAGCGACCAGAATGGTGAGTATGTTCAACTACAAGGGGCCCTCGGATCGTTAGGTGAGTATGTTTATTTTTCATTTTTTTAACCTGTGACATACGTGGCTGGGCAATATAGTACGTCACTGGGCAATATACTACATGGCTCTGTGCTGTATACTACAAGGCTGGGCAATATACTACGTGGCTGGCCAATATACTACGTGGCTCTGTGCTGTATACTACAAGGCTGGGCAATATACTACGTGGCTGGGCAATATACTATGTGGCTGGGCAATATACTACGTGACTGGTCAATATACTACGTGACTGGGCAATATACTACGTGGCTCTGCTATATACTATGTCGCTGGGCAATATACTACGTGGCTGGACAATATTCTACGTGACTGGGCAATATACTACGTGGCTGGGCAATATCCTACGTGGCTGGGCAATATACTACGTGGCTGGGCAATATCCTACGTCGCTGGGCAATATACTACATGGCTGGGCAATATACTACGTCGCTGGGCAATATACTACGTCACTGGGCAATATACTACATGGACATGCATATTCTAGAATACCCGATGCATTAGAATCGGGCCACAATCTAGTAGTAGTTATATTCTTGTACATAGGGGCAGTATTATAGTAGTTATATTCTTGTACATAGGAGCAGTACAATAGTAGTTATATTCTTGTACATAGGGGTAGTATTATAGTAGTTATATCCTTGTACATAGGGGCAGTATTATAGTAGTTATATTCTTGCACATAGGGGGCAGTATTATAGTAGTTATATTCTTGTATATAGGAGCAGTATTATAGTAGTTATATTCTTGTACATAGGGGCAGTATTATAGTAGTTATATTCTTGCACATAGGAGCAGTATTATAGTAGTTATATTCCTGTACATAGGAGCAGTATTATAGTAGTTATATTCTTGTACATAGGGGCAGTATTATAGTAGTTATATTCTTGCACATAGGAGCAGTATTATAGTAGTTATATTCTTGTACATAGGAGCAGTATTATAGTAGTTATATTCTTGTACATAGGAGCAGTATTATAGTAGTTATATTCTTGTACATAGGGGCAGTATTATAGTAGTTATATTCTTGTACATAGGAGCAGTATTATAGTAGTTATATTCTTGTATATAGGGGGCAGTATTATAGTAGTTATATTCTTGTATATAGGAGCAGTATTATAGTAGTTATATTCTTGTACATAGGGGCAGTATTATAGTAGTTATATTCTTGCACATAGGAGCAGTATTATAGTAGTTATATTCTTGTACATAGGGGCAGTATTATAGTAGTTATATCCTTGTGCATAGGGGTAGTATTATAGTAGTTATATTCTTGCACATAGGGGGCAGTATTATAGTAGTTATATTCTTGTATATAGGAGCAGTATTATAGTAGTTATATTCTTGTACATAGGGGCAGTATTATAGTAGTTATATTATTGCACATAGGAGCAGTATTATAGTAGTTATATTCTTGTACATAGGAGCAGTATTATAGTAGTTATATTCTTGTACATAGGGGCAGTATTATAGTAGTTATATTCTTGTACATAGGAGCAGTATTATAGTAGTTATATTCTTGTATATAGGGGGCAGTATTATAGTAGTTATATTCTTGTATATAGGAGCAGTATTATAGTAATATTCTTGTACATAGGGGCAGTATTATAGTAGTTATATTCTTGCACATAGAAGCAGTATTATAGTAGTTATATTCTTGTACATAGGGGCAGTATTATAGTAGTTATATTCTTGTATATAGGGGGCAGTATTATAGTCGTTATATTCTTGTATATAGGAGCAGTATTATAGTAGTTATATTCTTGTACATAGGGGCAGTATTAGGCTATGTGCACACGTTGCGGATTAGGCTTAGGAATTTCTGGTGCGGATTCTGCCTCTCCTGGCAGAAAACGCACCTGCGGTTCCGCAGCGTTTTTTGTGCGTTTTTGCTGCGGTTTTCTTGCGGATTTGCTGCGTTTTTTACCCCTGCGGTTTTCTATAATGGAATGGGTACAAAATCGCTGCAGATTCACAAAAAAGAAGTGACATGCTACTTCTTTTCTGCAGTGGATTTTCCGCAAAGTGTGCACAACATTTTTATTTTTATCATTGATTTACATTGTACTGTAAATCAATTGCGGATCTGCAGCGTTTCTGCACCTCAAAAAACGCTGTGGATCCACAGAGAATCCGCAACGTGTGCACATACCCTTATAGTAGTTATATTCTTGTACATAGGAGCAGTATTATAGTAGTTATATTCTTGTACATAGGGGCAGTATTACAGCAGTTATATTCTTGTACATAGGAGCAGTATTATAGTAGTTATATTCTTGTAAATAGGGGCAGTGTTATAGTAGTTATATTCTTGTACATAAGGGCAGTATTATAGTAGTTATATTCTTGTACATAGGGGCAGCATTATATTAGTTATATTCTTGTACATAGGAGCAGTATTATAGTAGTTATATTATTGTACATAGGGGCAGTATTATAGTCGTTATATTCTTGTACATAGGGGTAGTATTATAGTAGTTATATTCTTGTACATAGGGGCAGCATTATAGTAGTTATATTCTTGTACATAGGGGCAGCATTATAGTAGTTATATTCTTGTACATAGAGGCAGCATTATAGTAGTTATATTCTTGTACATGGGGCAGTATTATAGTAGTTATATTCTTGTACATAGGGGCAGCATTATAGTAGTTATATTCTTGTACATGGGGCAGTATTATAGTAGTTATATTCTTGTACATAGGAACAGTATTATAATAGTTATATTCTTGTACATAGGGGCAGCACTATAGTAGTTATATTCTTGTACATAGGGGCAGTATTATAGTAGTTATATTCTTGTACATAGGGGCAGTATTATAGTAGTTATATTCTTGAACATACTGTACATAAAATATTATTGTACTGCTTTTTTTTTCTCAGGGGGATGTACTATAGTAGTATTTGTCTTAGTTTTCATATTACGATTCCTATCCATCTTACAGAATGTCAGTCTGGATGTAAAATCCCCTGCATATTTCTTGCCATCTGAACAATGACTTAGGGATGTTCACTGTATAGCTGACGGTAGACGTAATTTGCCTTACCGCAGCTCAGCCAGATGGCCGCCCTTATAATCTTGTACGTAGAGTAAAATTTGCTAAAATCTTAATGAAAATCAAAACAGATTAGAAAAAGCTAAATCTGCATCAAAATTTGGGTTCAGTTTGTTCACAATGTAACTTCTACATTGGCTTAAATAATTCCTGGTGTTTCTCTTGTAGTCATTTAGAAATATGCTGCATTTATAAAAAATGGAGGAAAATGTCATTTCCAGCATCAGCAAGTACTGTAATTCAACTTTGTGGTAAAACCTGTTACTATGGAAACTTTCACTTTGGAATTCTAAATCTTAAGATCTGTCACATTGACAAAAGCAATTGAAATATCACAGCTGGGAGCCTATGTCACCTGTACACCGAGAGGAAATATTCCATATGTCTATGTATTGTACGGCTTCACATTAGTCATTGTGGCGCCATATGGATGGGATGGTTAAACAACATTCCTTCCTCAAATCAGCCATATTCAATGTCAATCAGCTCTTCCAGAAAGCTTTCCCCTCCCAAGATTGCAGTCAGGACATGATGGGAGTTTTACAGCATCATTCTCAGTGCAGTGAAATGGAGAAATAAACACAAATCTAACACAGTCTTCTGGGTTTAGTTTTTACACCATTCAGTGTGCGGTAAAAAATGACCCGCGATTAGGACGCTGATGAAACGTACGCAACTACGGCAATACTAAACTTACATTTTGCCTATATCGCCATTTTCTGAGATTCATAATTTTATTTTTCTGCCGCTGTCGGTGTGTTTTTATTGAATTATATTTTTGATGGAGATTTACAGAGGCCAAAAAACAGCAATTCTGAAGATTCCACTTTTGGGGGGTAAATAATTTTATATTTTGACAGATTGGACTTTTACAGATTGGGAGGTACGACATTGTTAGTATTTTCTTTTTTTTTCTTTTTAATTGGTGAAATAAGGAGTGATTGGAATTTGTGTTTTTTTTAGTTATTTTTATATTTTTTAAAATCTTTTTTTTTTTTAAACTTTTCAATGTTTTAGTCCATTGAGCGGATTTGACGTCACCCTGTGACTGCATTGCAGGGAGTCCATGGGCACCCAATTGACATGACACAACTTTAACATTGATGACCTATCTTTAGGATAGGTCATCAATATTTGATCGGCACCCGACACCCCACCCATCAGCTGTTTCCAGGGTTACCGGGGGATATGTGAGGGACCTGGCTGAGGTTATTATGCAGCAAATGGAGCTGTGCTGTGCAGCTGCGTAATTTTGCAGTTCCAGCACAAGGAACAGCTACTCGGCGAGGGGTGCCGGGTGTCGCATCCCCACTAATCAGACATTGATAACTTATCCTAAGGATAGGTCATCAATGTTAAAGTCGTGGACAACCCCTTTTAATGCTGCATTCAATGTTTAATAGCAGCATTTACTGTAAGTGGATAAACACCAGGGATCAGAGCTAACTCTGTATTCTGCAGGTAGAGGTAGGTGCTGGCTGTATAACACAGCAGGCAGTCGCTGAGCGTGTAGGGGGCTTATCAACTGAGTGCCCACCATACATTTGCACACGACTTAAGCCGTACATATATGATGGAAGTCAAGAAGGAATTAAGCCAGGGTCCGGGGCCACAGCCTTACCTCGGGAACACCAATAAACTATAATACTGCCCTTATACACAGGTGAGAATCTTCATTTTGGTAAGGAATCCGTACACCTCATCCTTTTGGTGATTTGATATAAGCCCAAAATTGCTGAGATTGTTCCCAAGCAGAAGGGACAAATTTGGAAGAATTGTGACTGTTGGCTGCTATGCCCCTCTTTGATGTGGACACATGACAATCGCTTTAGAACTTTTGATGCCCGATGACAATAATGTATATTTGTTTTTCCATCATAGTTTTTATTTTGCTCCATTTGTTATCTTGCATTGTTTATAGATGAATAAATTATATATATAATTTCCTTTCCGTAAAATGTTCCCATCAACCCTTCAAAAATCAACACAGAAATATGCCGAGGTCTGACAGAACATTAACATTATGAGGGAACTTGATGAGATCGTAAAAGAAAGTGAAAACGCTGAGTTTACAAGGGTCGATCTGGAAAGGCGAGACAATAAAGATACATAAAGGCATTTAAGATCTGGAATAAAATCCTGGCAAAGCTCCTCAGATCGTTCACCAATTAGGATTTTATGATTGTTATAAAAATGTAAAAGACCTTCTAAGAGTCAAATACTTTAATAGAATCCAAAAACTTGGCTCCTCAGGTTCTAAGTAAATGCAACAGCAGGAACGAGCTGATCTGTCATCCCGACCTAGACTACATTGGAGGTTTCCCGTGGAGCAGTTTTTACCTGACTGTGACTGTAACTGAAGATCTGAGATAAAAGGACTAATCTAGATCATTGCCAGACATAAAGAATATACCAACTATCAAGTATCAAACTAACAAAGTGTATATGAACAACAACAATACTACAACATAAAAGAATATAACTACTATAATACTGCTCCATTATACCAGAATGTAACTACTGTAATACTGCCCGCTATGTACAAGAATATAACTACTATAATACTGCTCCTATGTACAGAAATATAACTACTATAATACTGTTCCTATGTACAAGAATATAACTACTATAATACTGCCCCTATGTACAAGAATACAACTACTATAATACTGCCCCTATGTACAAGAATACAACTACTATAATACTGCTCCTATGTACAAGAATATAACTACTAGAATACTGCCCCTATGTACAAGAATACAACTACTATAATACTGCTCCTATGTACAAGAATATAACTACTATAATACTGTTCCTATGTACAAGAATAAAACTACTGTAATACTGCCTCTATGTAGAAGAATATAACTACTATAATACTGCCCTATGTACAAGAATATAACTACTAGAATACTGCCCCATGTACAAGAATATAACTACTATAATACTGCCCCTATGTACAAGAATACAACTACTATAATACTGCCCCTATGTACAAGAATACAACTACTATAATACTGCTCCTATGTACAAGAATATAACTATTATAATGCTGCTCCTATGTACAAGAATATAACTACTATAATACTGTTCCTATGTACAAGAATATAACTACTATAATACTGCCTCCATGTACAAGAATATAACTACTATAATACTGCCCCATGTACAAGAATATAACTACTAGAATACTGCCCCATGTACAAGAATATAACTACTATAATACTGCCCCTATGTACAAGAATATAACTACTAGAATACTGCCCCTATGTACAAGAATATAACTACTATGATACTGCCCTATGTACAAGAATATAACTACTATAATACTGCTCCTGTGTACAGGAATATAACTACTATAATACTGCCCCCTATGTACAAGAATATAACTACTATAATACTGCCCCTATGCACAAGAATATAACTACTATAATACTGCCCCTATGTACAAGAATATAACTACCATAATACTGTTTTGTTGTAATTTTTCACGTCGCGCAGCACAGATCAATACTTTCCGCACACTGCACTGTGTCCTACAATTCTGGGCTCCCTTTAAACTTTGTAACTAATCTTTCCAATTGCGCGCTGATAAATGAGTCTAATAAAACAAGAGAAGATGTTGCAGCCAGAGAAGCGTCTTAATCTAATTAATCTTCTTGTGGGTCACACTGTAAATAGAATATCCTCAAACAGAAATGGGAAATTGATTAGATGCTTGAGCTTAAAGATTTCCATCACTACAGATGATTTATAAGGGGTCACCTGCAAGGTCAACGAAGAAACTAATTCTTAAAAAGTCTCTTTATACCAACTGTTCAATTGTTAGGGTCCTGCCACTGAAAATGAGATTCTGTTTCAAATTGGAATGTATATGAAAAAAAATCCATTGGCCAAAATCTGTTGGATTTCCATGTAATTATATTTTATGAGATTCCTAATGGCACTATGACTGCGAGACAACATTCAGCACTCGAGGCAGATGCTTTCATTGCACCTCCATACCTGCTTCTGATTCGGGAGTATTTTAATGAGTTTATTAAAGAGAAAAACACAAAAATACTAAAAATAAATTGCCATACTGACTTACTTTGGTAATGTTTTCAAATGATTTTCTCTTAACTCCAATATTCGCAATTTGCTTAGCCTGCAGAGAAGAGAGATCACGGTGAGCTGTACAAAGATACAATCACATATCTGTTTATACAGGTAAAAAGGATGAAAATATGAGGAGAATAAGAAGAATAGTACAACATTTTCTGAAGAATGTGTGACTGCATATACAGTGACATGTAAAAGCTATTTTGAGGTCTAGTCACAGATTTTCAATCATGTTCAGATCAGGGGACTGTGAGGGCCATTGTAAATCCTTCAAATTGTGCCTTTTGAGGTCATCTATTGTGGATTTTGACGTGTCTTTAGGATGATTATCCATTTGTAGAAGCCATTCTCTTTTCAACTTCAGTATTTTTTACAGATGGTTTTATGTTTGCATCAAGATTTTGTTGAAATTTCATTGAATCCATTCTTACCTCAACCCATAAAATGTTCCCCGAGCCATTGCCTGCAACACACACTACCCCAAAGTATGATTGATCCACACTTCACACTATGCTTAATGGTTGGCAAGATGTTATTTTCTTGAAATTCTATGCCCATTTTTCTCCACACATACCTTTGAGCATTTAGGCCAATTTTAACCTCATCAGTCCACGGGACTTGTTTCCAAAATGCATCAGGCTTTGTTTAGATGTTCTTTTACATACTTCTGATGCTGAATTTTATGGTTAGGTTTTCTTCTGATTATTCTTCCATGAATGCCATATTTGTGCGTTGTATCTCTGAATGGTAGAACAATGTACCACAACTCCAGAGTCTGCTAAATCTGAAGGTCTTTGGCAATCAAGCGGTTGTTCTCATTTGTGTCTCTATCAATCCCACGAGCAGCTCTCACTGACATTTTGCTTGGTTTTCCAGACCTCATATTGACCTCCATTGTTCCTGTTAACTGCCATTTCTTAATTACATTTCAAACTGAAGAAAGGGCAACTTGAAAACAATTGGCCATTATCTTATAGCCTTTTCCTGTTTCATGGGCCTCCACCATTTTCATTTTCAGAGTGGTAGGCAGCAGCTTAGAAGATCCCATGGCTGCTGTTTTTTGGCACAAGGCTAGAGGAGGCTGGGTTTTTATAAAGCTGGAAAATTTACATCACCTGGCCTTTCCTAACCATGATAGTGAAGAAGCCATAACCCAAACAGGCTAATTAAGGTCTACAACCTTGGTCAAAGTTATCTGAGCTCACAAATATCCAAGTGTGCCCAAACTTTTACATAAGACCATTTTCCTTTTGGTAATTTTTAAAATGTGCAATTTGAGAAAAACTTGCATTGCACTCACTGCAATGTTAGTCAATGAGGCAGTGCTCATCTGTGAGTTTTTCCTCACCTGGAATTGGTGTGAAGAAAAATTCACAGCTTGCCGACACTCACCAATGAAAGTCAGTGGGTGCAATAGAAAAAAAAAAATCACACAGCACACGAGCCATGCCTGTAGCGTGCTGTTTCTCTACACCCATAGGAGACCCATCATTTCATGAACTGAGTCCAGTAAATTCACAGCGTGAACTGTCAAAGTACAATAGAAGAGATAAATAGATAGAATAAAAGAAAAAAAAATGGAGTAGGGTCCTCCACATTATTCTTAACCAGCTGAGGGAAAGCCGACAGCTGGGGGCTGATGTTTATAGCCTGGGAAGGGGTTAATAAACATGGAGCTTCCCAGCTTATTAATATCAGCTCACATCTGTCTACTTAGACTTACTGGCTTTTAACAAGTGTTGACCTGACTCTTTTACCCATTTATTAATATTCAAAGTAAAAAAAAAAGCAAAGAAATCCTTACTTGTGTACCGATAGTCCCACAGTGAGCCTAGCTCAGCTAAATCTAGATGCTTTGCTGAGTGATCACATAAAATGCGACTGCTCAACCCGGCATCCAGGAGACACTGAGCTGCATGTGAAGAATGCAGCTTCAGTGCCGATGAGCGCTGACATCAGTAAAGTGACTGGAGTTCATAGCCGATGAACTCCGGTCACCTCACTCATGTCACCGCTCGTTTCGTGAGGCAATGAAGCTGCGTTCTTCATGTGCAGCTCAGTCTCTCCTGGATGTTGGACTGAATGGTTACATGTTATATGACTGCTCAGCAAAGCATCCAGATTGAGTTGGGCTTGTCGCGGGACAACTGGATTATCGGCGGACAGGTGAGGATTTCTGTTTTTTTTATTTTTCTATTGGACATTAATAAATGGGTAAAAGAGAGCCGGGAGCTTTTATTTCAATAAAGGACTTTGTGTGCTAATTTCAATTAAAGATTTGACTATGAGGTTAGTAACGTGGGTGTCTTATAGACGCCTTTCTATTACTAACCCCTGGGCTTGATGTCAGCTGACATTACAAAGCTACATCAAGCCCAATACTATTAACCAACTTGCCACCGCATAGGAAGAGCGGAGGCTAAGAGCCAGAATTGGCGCAACTAATGGATGTGTCATTTCTGGGGCAGCTGAAGGCTGATTTTCTTAGTCTGAGAGTGGGCCAATATCCATGGCCCCTTCCTAGGCTATTAAAATCAGCTCGCAGCTGTCGGCGTAGTCTTTGCTGCTTATTAATTATAGGGGGGACTCCAAGTAATTTTTGGGGGGGTCACCCCTTGTTAATAACCAGTAATGACTAAGTATACAGCTGTGAGCTGATATTATTAGCCTGGGAACAACCATGTTCATTGCCCTCTTCCCAGACTAAAAACTCTTCCAGGACTCTTCCCGGACTACCCTCTTCTCAGACTAAATTAGCCACCAGCTTTCGGCTTTTCCTCAGCTGGTTAAGAAAAATACGGGGACTGCACGCCATTTTTTACTTTTATTTATTTATTAGCTAAGTACATATACAGTAAGCTACACACAAACTGCACTGATTGATATGATAACATCTGTCTATATCTGTGTAAAAGATTGTTTTATTAGTTAATAAACGAGCTTGAAATTATAGAGAATTACTATATGTACAAGCTTATGTTAAAAACACATTGCCTACAGATTGCATACGCATGCTATGTGGTTGCAAGGTGAGGGAAAAAACGCACACTTGCATAGCACTCACATAGCATACGGATGCTAGGTGAGAAAAAAAAAGCATGATGCTCTCCAACTTCTTTGGCTGTGAATCTCAGCTACTTTTTTTTACGCAGATGTGAGCGAACCCTAATGGACAGTGTGCTCACACTAAACATCACAGAGAAAAAAGGGATTGTCACACTGTCACAGAGGTCAACATTTCAGAGTCAGCTCACCTTCCAAAATTGGCTGGAAGATACTCAAGAAAGGCATCGTTAAGGTACAGCTGCGTTAAATTAAGAAGCTGCGTAAAGCCATCCGGCAACCTTAGAAAAGGAGGAAGCAAATGAACGTAATTAGTTATAACAAGTATTCATCATCAGTAGTGTCACACTGTCACTATCACTAATCAACCCCATGTAGACAATGACTGCTCCTATAATTATTATACTGGCACTGTGACCTCACTGTGCTTATTATTCCTGCAATGTGACATAATTGTGTTTATTATCCTTGTAATATAACATCAATGCGTTTATTATCCCTGTACTGTGACATCAATGGTTTTATTATCCCTGTACTGTGACAGCAATGGTTTTATTATTTTTGTACTGTGACATTACTGTGTATTATCCCTGTACTGTGACATCACTGTGTGTATTATCTCTGTACTGTGACATCACTGTGTGTATTATCTCTGTACTGTGACATCACTGTGTTTATCATCTCTATACTGTGACATCACAGTGTTTATTATCCCTGTATTGTGACATCACTGTGTGTATTATCTCTGTACTGTGACATCATTGTGTATCATCTCTGTATTGTGACATCACTGTGTGTATTATCTCTGTACTGTGACATCACTGTGTGTATTATCTCAATACTGTGACATCACTGTGTGTATTATCTCTATACTGTGACATCACTGTGTGTATTATCTCTGTATTGTGACATCACTGTGTGTATTATCTCTGTACTGTGACATCATTGTGTATCATCTCTGTATTGTGACATCACTGTGTGTATTATCTCTATACTGTGACATCACTGTGTGTATTATCTCTATACTTTGACATCACTGTGTGTATTATCTCTGTATTGTGACATCACTGCGTGTATTATCTCTGTACTGTGACATCGCTGTGTGTATCATCTCTATACTGTGACATCACAGTGTTTATTATCCCTGTATTGTGACATCACTGTGTGTATTATCTCTGTACTGTGACATCATTGTGTATCATCTCTGTATTGTGACATCACTGTGTGTATTATCTCTATACTGTGACATCACTGTGTGTATTATCTCTGTATTGTGACATCACTGTGTGTATTATCTCTGTACTGTGACATCATTGTGTATCATCTCTGTATTGTGACATCACTGTGTGTATTATCCCTGTACTGTGACATCACTGTATTATCTCTGTACTGTGACATCACTGTGTGTATTATCCCTGTACTGTGACATCACTGTATTATCCCTGTACTGTGACATCACTGTATTATCTCTGTACTGTGACATCACTGTGTGTATTATCTCTGTACTGTGACATTATATGTTCACTGAAATTGATATCCGAGATGGGAGGCGTCTTACTTTGAGATTGGATTCACGCTGGCCTCTACTATTGTTAAACATTTACAGCATTTGATATTATCTGGGAATTCTTGTATACCTGGAAGCAGAAAAAAACATTATTTGAATATCAGAATGAACAGACACTATTCTATCAGTTGTAAAATATTACATCACTGGTTGATATGGATGCTTTGCTAGTCCCTCCACTCACATCCTGTCTGCTACTTACATTCAGCTCTAATGTATTCTGCTCGAAGACCAGAAATAAAGGACAATTCTATATTTGATGATTTGCAAGAAAAAATCACTATGTTTTTCGTATATTTTGTGTGTTATTTACATTTTCAGAATCTTTGTCTGTTGGTGAATGAAAACATTCTTTAAAATACGTCATCTTTATATCCAAAAGGTGCAGGTGCGAGTTTCAGCGACTCCGGCTGTCTAGGGAACTATTTCCACATTTATCTAGTTCCACAAAAGCAGAGGGAAAACTATTATCGCTACAATTACAGCTCACAATCACACAGGTGAGCCAGGATCGTGCGTGAAAATCTCCCCAAATGTTTTACTTCTGCATCACTGAATATCTAGACAGATTTGCGGCGTGCGTGAGCAGTGCTTTGGAGAGGCTTTGGTTTGGCGGCATTATTGCTGGCCACACAATGTAGTCAAAGTAATGGGCCATCGAATAGTAAACATCTTCCGTTCCGGAATATTAGTTGCACAACATCTGCCAATGCATCCTGGCAGGGACTTGTCGAGATAGGTGCCAGGTAAACCTTTCAAGACTTTAAAAAAAAAATGCTTTTTCCTTCTTGTTTAAAATGTCATGTCACCTTAAAAAAAATCTGTCCAGGGTTTCCGGTATCTATAAATGAGCTGCAGCGCCTTCATTTGGAGGAGTCATCAACGGTTTTGGACAATCTCTGTTTCGATAATGAGCATTTTGATGATAAACTGATCATATGTTGTCGCTCCGCTGATTCTCCCATTATACAGCTCCAATCTGTCAGTGAACCTTAAACCAAGGGCTTAATTTAAGTACAGCGCCACCACAGGAAAAACGAAGCATAACACCGCTTCCTTTCAAAGCAATACGCTTTTCATGTAATGCACGGACGTGCTTAGTCTAAAGGGAAAGGGGTACCATATAGTGACTTTCTGAGGATCCTAATTGGAATTTCTGAATTTACCAAATTCGTTTAAAAGAAAAAAAAATTGGGATCTAAGGGGTAACGTTTCTCCTTGTGTAGAGTGACAAGCCAGGCTTAGTATGGCAGAGTGAGGAGACTTATATGCCATGTATGCTCCACTGGGAACTAAAATATACAAATTGCCTCCTTAGAGAGGAAGAGGACTAGAACTCTAGCGCCACCTACTGGAAGCAGCGAACCAAAAAGTCAATATCTTTAAAGGGAACCTGTCACCCCCCTCAGGTGTTTGTAACTAAAAGAGCCACCTTGTGCGGCACAAATGCCTGTGCGTGCCGGGCGCCGCCTCCTCTTTCTGCATTATCGTCCCTGGGCATTAAGTTTTTTTTCGGGCATGCACAGTTGCGCTGCCCTTCGTACTTACAGCGCAGGTGCCGGGGACGATAATGCAGCAAGAGGAGGCGGCGCACGGCGCGCACAGGCCCGGAGTGATGGCTGTGCTGCGTCTGATTAGGAAGGAAAGTCCCGCCTCCGGGACGGTTTCACGGTATGAGGGGACACATTTTATAAACGTTTATTTCAGCGTGTGCAGGGAGCATAACTAAAAGAGCCACCTTGTCAGAATGCAGCATTTGGGCTCTTTTAGTTACAAATGCCTGGGGTCGGTAACAGGTTCCCTTTAATAGAGATGGGCGAACCCAAACGGTAAAGTTCGGGGTCCGTACCTTTACTGACTTCTAAGTTTGATGTCAGCGGACATAAAACATTTGAAATTAAACCCAAAACTATAATCCCACTTGCCACTGCACAAGGGCAAATGGGAAGAGCCGGGCAAAGTGCCAGAATTTGTGCATCTAATAGATGCGCCTTTTCTGGGTGGCTGCGAGCTGCTACTTTTAGGCTGGGGAGGGAAAATATCCATCGCCCCTTCACAGTCTGAAAATACCAGATTTAACTTGGCTGTTTATCAAATATGTAGGGAGATCTCACATCGTTTTTCAATTATTTAAATAATTTTAAAAAAACAGCATGGGGATCCCACTATTTTTGTAAACCAGCCATGATAAAGCTGACAGCTGAAGGTTGCAGCATGCTGCTGTCAGCTTTACCTGCGCTGGTTATCAAGAATAGAGGGGACCCTATGGCAATTTTTTCTTTTATTCATGTATTTATTTATTTGTTCATTTTATAAATACACATACAGTAAGCTACACGCGCACTGCAATAATTATCCCACTGACAATTTTATTTCTATGGACAGGCGCCAGCTGGTGAATACTCACATCAGCCTCGCCTGCTCTTGCTGCTATCAGGGGGACCAGGCATATGCTGATGAAAGGCGTGACCAGCGGTAACCTGTTCACTGAAGGTCAGAGCTGCTGGCTCACAGGCTGTCATCTCTCTGATAGCATGGGAACCGCATAAATATTGCAATATTAGTGTATATAGTTAAGTCGTGGTTGTTCAATGAAGCCCAGCCATGGCCACAGGATGGACTTTGCAAGTGGATCAACATGGCAGCCATGGGAGCATTCAGCAGGCCACTGACTGCTAAAGCAGCACATTGGCACCCTATGATCTTACCGAGAATCCTGCCATTTAAATGAAGCCGTCAGCAGCATTTAAATGGTTAATCAGTAGCGACTGGAGCTCGATCGGGTCACTGCTGTTACGGTGCCAGTTATGGAGTGAGATCAGTTCTGGAACTTGCACCATACACCCTTTGCACCCACATTACATAAATATATGTTATATTGTCACAAATGGGTTAATGGAAGAGACAGAAAAATAGTGAAATTCACCAATAACCACTCTGATTTACTCGGGTTGTCAGAGATATTAGTTACAGTGATTTAATCCAGAATATATTACTATATTCATGCATACATCCTTAATTCTGCAAAAATCTGGAGAAATAATCTGGGTGAAAAGCAGGTGGGCAGAAGGACAATGTTGATTTAGTTCCATGCTTATAAAATATGAATAGACACAACAAGATAACGACTAAATAATTGATTTGTATGGCGCATAACCTGCATTATGGTATATAACAGTTAGGGACTTCCAGGATATTTAGAGAGGAGAGACCTAAACGTGATGGGAAAGGAGGGAATGAAGAACTGAAGAGAAAGGGGAAGAAATGCTGATGAGGAAGGTGGATAAGAACAAAGAAGATGGCAATAATGCTGCAGCGGTCTTATGACGTGTAAATTTCCCTTGGAGATACGCGGAGCCATTAGTGTCTGTCGGCTGTTTATTTTCATCTACCAAAAACCTTCAGCGGAATGTTTCTTTGGCACGTGGTTATGTCTAAGGCCATCTTTAGGCTAAACTTTCCCTTTGAGCCAGATATAACCAGTCTCAGTTAAGTGCTTGCTCTTATCATTTCCATTTGCAATTCCTTAGTAGGCTGCAATTACAACGACCGGCGGTGGCCTGAATAATCCCTTCCGACTTCGCATGTATTTCGTTAGGATTGATCGTTGTCTAAAAATATCCGCATTAAAATTTAGAGCGTGCCGACTCATAGCAGGGTAAAAATAAGGCCGTGTGTAAAGAAGAAGAAAAGGACAAATTAATCCATTATTATGACACAGCGGAAGAGGAGCAGGAGACGCCGCCGCTCCAGCTCTGAGGCCGCCATCGGGATCCTGCGCTAAAAGCAACATCAACGCTGGTTGTTCAATCAAGGCCAAGATTAGATCAGCAGCTAATTAAAAGTGGGACTATTAATTATCTCAGCTATTAGGACTAAACAATTATATTTCCTCCTCTGAACTGCTGGCTGCAATGTGTGCTACATGTGTTGTCTCAGAGAATCATTATCTCCCAGGATACAAGAAAGATTTACTTTGTATCTGGGCTGAAGTGATACATTGTATCATCTAATGATTCAGAACCAGGAACATGGAGGCCTATTAATAGGAAAAGGACGGCAAATTAGTCAATCGTGCAAGGCCCTCGTTTCCTGGTTGCATTGAATTGCAATATTATGTAGATAATATATGATCGGTATGGTAGTATTATGTATGAAATTGTTTTATTGCCCTCTATGGTGGTAATATGAGGGCTATACATGGTAGTATTATGTGAACGTTATCTGGCAGTATTAACCTTGAACTATGTGCCATAGTATGTGGACAATATGTGAAGTATGATCCTTGCACTATACGGCCACATTATGTATACGATACTATTATTCCCACACTATAAAGTAGTATTATGTGGACTTTATATGACAATATTAGCCTTGCAGTATGTGGCCATATTATGTGGATTGTACATGGCAGTATCTTCCTTGCAATATATAGCAGCCATAATTTTTTATTTTTCTTGTGATGTGGCTGCATGAGGTTTGGTTTTATGTGGGGAAAATCATATTTTTTAGTACTGTTATGTGGTGGATCTAAATTACTGTGCAATTTACATAAAAAAAGCTTTTACATATTCCTTACTGTTTACATTTCATATAAAACAAATATTTGCAATGGAAAACTATAAAAGTTTTTTTTTCACAAATATATACTATAAACTGTATATGTCCTCCATGTACTCTCTCTCTCTCTTTGTGTGTATATATATATATATATATATATATATATATATATATATATATACAGCTCTGGCAAAAACTAAGATACCACTGCAAAATGTTTGTCTGATTTTTCTCTTTCTAGGTATATTTTTGAGTAAAATGTAAATTGTTCTTTCAGTCTATAAACTTCTGACAACATGTCTCCAAAGTTCCAATCAATAAATTTTGTTTGGTTTTTTTCTGACAAAGAAAAATGGTGAAAATTAAGAACCCCCCCCCCCCCAGTGCTTTCAGACCTCAAATGATGCAAAAAAAAAAACAAGTTCATAATCATTTAGAAACAACAATACTAATGTTTTAACTCAGGAAGAGTTCAGAAATCAATAGTTTGTGGAATAACCATGATTTTTTAATCCCAGCTTTCATGCGTCTTGGCAGTTTTCCACCAGTCTTCACACTGATTCTGGCACAAAACTTTAAGCATTTCTTCTTCTTGATTTGATGGCTTGTGACTATCCATCATCCTCTTGATTACATTCCAGAAGTTTTCAATGGGGTTCAGGTCTGGAGATTGGTCGGCCATGACAGGGCTTTGAAGTGCAGGTCTCTTAATTTTTGCCAGAGCCGTATATGTGTGTATATATATATATACATACATATATATATATATATATATATATATATATATATATATATACACGCGAAGAGAATCTAAAAGATCTCTGAGGGACATACTGTATATTCATTCCCAATTTTGTTATTTTTTTCCACTGTAGCTTGGGCATCTATAGCCTCAGTTACAGGGGAAACAGCTCCCTGATGTATCACCCATCGCTTGCAAGTCTAGTCTGCATCTTATAGGACTCAGCAGCGCCGCTATGGCAGGAGACACCCAAAGATCAAGGTGATCACCTTGTCTTACAGAAACAGACAGTGCTCATGCTTCCTTTCCCGTCGTAGTGTTCACTGACCACCAAATAGCTGACGATAGAATAGACAGAGGTAGTAATAAACCACTTCTGTCTTCTGCCCAAAGTCTCTGGCTGTGTTAGACTTCCAAGGACTGTCCCTGCTCCTAGTCATCTGGAAAGCATTGTTCCTGGCCTTTCAGTGTTTGCTTTCTATGAAATGTTTCAGTATATACATTTCTGCAATAATGTGGCCAGACTCTAATTCCTGCCGCCCGCGGTACTCATTTCAGAAGGACACCTAGACTGTAAGGGTACGTGCACACGTTAAGTAATTTGTGCAGAAACTGCTGCACCATTTTGGCATCTCTTGGTAGGAAAAATGTAGCGTAAAATAGGTATGTCTTTGCTGCATTTTTTATGTGTTTTTTTACATTCATGTTTGTCTCAGATTATCCTCCTATTCATTATTATGGAAGAAATCTGCAACAAAAACGCTGAAAGACTTGACCTGCTGCAGACTCACTATAAATCTGATCCGTGTGCCCGAGACTTCAGGATCCTCACCCACTTTTCTGTTATTAGGAAACACTTCTGGTTTTGTGCCAGCTATGTAACATGTGCACAGTCAGTGTAACCTATGGATGCCATTGGACGTACAGATTTTATATGGAATTCCTGATAATCCCTAATGTATTCCTAACGTCATACGATCTCTCAGAAATTGTCGGCGTTTGTTGTGCGCTTATACAGTGGCGTATCCAGGGGGGGGCAGCCGGGGCATGTGCCCCGGGCGCAGCCAACAAGGGGGCGCCAGCAGGCCACCTGATGCGGTGGTCCAAGGAGGAGGCTCCCCGTCCACGGAATTCTCAAACATGCAGCCCCTGAGGCAAGCATCTGCGGCCCGAGGTGCACGCTAGAAAAGGAGGCGGCACAGAGCTCTGGGACTTTCGCAGCTGCTGGAGACGAGAGCTGCCCACAATGCGTCGCCATGGATACGCAGTGACTTCCGACCCTGTCCAGTGCCCGGAGAATGAGCCGTGCATCGCTAAACAGGAAGTGTGCACTGTGCAGCACCTGGAGCAAAGGATTGCGGGGGCTGGGGGGATGCAGAGCCTGGCTGGAAGGACAAGGTATGGGCTCTAATATACTGCGTGGGCTGCTATATACTACATGGCTGCTATTTATTACGTGGGCTCTGCTATATACTACGTGGACTGCTATATACTACATGGCTGCTATTTACTACGTAGGCTGCTATATACTACATGGGCTCTGCTATATACTACATGGGCTCTGCTATATACTACATGGGCTCTGCTATATACTACATGGGCTCTGCTATATACTACATGGCTGCTATTTATTACGTGGGCTCTGCTATATACTACGTGGGCTCTGCTATATACTACGTGGCTGCTATATACTACATGGACTGCTATATACTACATGGCTGCTATTTATTACGTGGGCTGCTATATACTACGTGGGCTGCTATATACTACGTGGGCTGCTATATACTACGTGGGCTGCTGTATACTACGTGGGCTCTGCTATATACTACGTGGGCTCTGCTATATACTACGTGGGCTCTGCTATATACTACGTGGGCTCTGCTATATACTACGTGGGCTCTGCTATATACTATGTGGGCTGCTATATACTACGTGGGCTGCTATATACTACGTGGGCTGCTATATACTACGTGGGCTGCTATATACTACGTGGGCTGCTATATACTACATGGGCTGCTATTTACTACGTGGGCTCTGCTATATACTACATGGGCTGCTATATACTACATGGCTGCTATTTACTACGTGGGCTGCTATATACTACATGGCTGCTATTTACTACGTTGGCTGCTATATACTACGTGGGCTGCGCTATATACTACGTGGGCTCTGCTATTTACTACGTGGGCTGCTATATACTACGTGGGCTGCTATTTACTACGTGGGCTGCTATTTACTACGTGGGTGCTGCTATTTACTACATGGGCGCTGCTATTTACTACGTGGGCTGTGTTATATACTACGTGGGCTGCTATATACTACGTGGGCTGTGTTATATACTACGTGGGCTGCTATATACTACGTGGGCTGTGCTGTATACTACTGTGTGGGCTGTGCTGTATACTACTGGGTGGGCTGTGCTGTATACTACTGTGTGGGCTGTGCTGTATATTACTGTGTGGGCTGTGCTGTATACTACTGTTTGGGCTGTCCTATATACTACTATGTGGTCTGTGCTATATACTACTATGTGAGCACTGAAACAATGCCAGGGGGCTGGATGGGTGCAATGTCGTGATTTCTGCCCCCATAATGTGCTCAGATTTCTTCTGCCCCCCCTAATGTCCTGATTTCTGCCCCCATCCCTCCATATGTTCCTCAGATTTCTCCACCACATGCAACTGCACCCGGGAAGGGAGGGGATGGAGGCAGGAATCAGGACATTATGGGGGCAGAAGAAATCTGAGGAGATTATAGGGGGCAGAAATCTGAGGGGGGGGCGCCAAACTGATCTTTTGCCCCGGGTGCAGGAGGAGCTAGATACACCTCTGCGCTTATAGAAGATTTCATGTCGCCCGGAATGTGGAGATGACAGATGAAGGTTATCGTAAAAAGCTAGTAAGCTGATATGACACATTGACACGACACACATAAATGACAAGGAGGAACGTACCGTTTTTACTGATATCCAACTCTTTCAGATTCACTAAGCTGGCAATGGTTGCTGGCAGGTTGGAGAGATCGTTGTCAGGCATGCTAAGCTTCCGGAGAGCCTGACAACTGAACAATTGCTGTCAAGGAAACATATGTAACGTTAGAGCATGGGAAGGAGCACGCAGCAAGGGACAAGTCACATATCTATATTTCATGTATTAAGCCAGTGAGTAACCTGCGGTCGGACAAAGGTAGAAGAACTATAACTGGCAGAATATCCTTATAGCAATTCTCTGCTCTATATAATGGAATTAACACCAGAAAGAAGGAGCAGAGACTCCCAGTATCACCAGTATCATGTGCCAAGTGCATTCTGGGAGCAAGAAGAACAGGAAGTGAGGTGGAGCGCCAGCCAATAGCTACAGTGCAGGAAGTGAAGTCAGAAAAGGGGAGGAGTTTAGGCAACTTCCTCTGTACAGGAAGGAGTTTGTATGTTCTCCCCGTGTTTGCGTGGGTTTCCTCCGGGTTCTCCGGTTTCCTCCCACATTACAAAGACATACTGATAGGGAATTCTAGATTGTGAGCCCCATCGGGGACATCGATGATAATGTGTGCAAACTGTAAAGTGTTGCGGAATATGTTAGCGCTATATAAAAATAAAGATTATTATTATTTATTATTACAGCCAGGTAACATAGCAGTTCATTTCAGTGGGGTTACAGGGAATCCGTCACCACCTTAAAGTTTAGAGAAACGTAGGCACACATTTATTAAACAGTTTTTGCCAAAATTCTGGAGTGAAACTGAAATGTCGGAAAATTTTTTGGACAACTCAAAGTTACTCCAAAATTGTGAAACTTTTGGAATCCCGACAAGTTCTACTAACTGTTTGAGAAGCAGGCAGAGCTCAGGCCAGGAGGGGGTGTGGAGGAGTGTGGCCACTAATTCACAGAAAATGACTCGATAAAAGTGGCAGTGTGAAATGTACTGGAATCCCGGACTAGTACACATTTCTTGTAATGGCACTCGGCAGCTACAGGATGCGCCAAATTCACTAAAAGGTGTAGAAAATGCCTTGAACAATCTGCACATTAGTTTATTAGTTTTATTAGTTGCAGTGTCAGGTCCCCTCATTTGTAAAACACAACCATTGAAGCCCCATCATTTCGAAAAACGTTTGATATGTAACAATGAGAGTAGGTCCATGTGCCGAGATCCCCACTTATTGCTACAATGAAGGGGCACAAGCACGCTGAGTGATCTGCCTCTTAGGCTGCAATCTCTTGTACTTAATGTTCAATTTGTGCAATGAATAGGCTCAGAATTCTTATTGATCTATATATATATACCCATATGTGTCTCTCCAAATATGCCGCATACATATCTCTCCGAGAAGGGCGAAGAAAACAATGCCAAACAAGCACAGCACCCATCGATTCCAACCCGCTGTATCAGAGATCAATGAGGGTTTTAGTACGTGGATCCTCACCAATCAAAACTTCTCAAATATCATTATGGCTTCAGTTAGAATCTATGCATAAATATGCAAATACTTTGCGTTACTTCTGATCTTAAAGGGTTGCTCCGCTACTTTAACTGTTTAAGGGAATCTGTCAGTAGGGTCAACCTTCTTAAAATGTCTATCCGATAATCCAGTGTTTTATTACAAAGTAATCCACGCTTTTCTTAATATGCAAATGAGCTGTTAAGATCTATGGACCGGACATAGATCTCCCCCAGAATCTTCCTCCAGAACTTTTTTATAATGAAAGTGGGCTTTACCAGTGTGAGACATGTACTGACTGACAGTCTGCTCTCCTGATCTCACACTGGTAATGCCCCCTTTCATTTATAATAGGTTCAGATTCTCAGGACGATCTCTGTCCGGCCCATAGATCTTAACAGCTCATTTACATATTAGGATAAACGTGGATTTCTCAGAAATAAGACATCAGATTGCAAATATCATGATATCATTTTATTCAGTTTTATATGACCTGCATGCCCATATAGATAGCTTTAGATGGTTGATCTACTGACACATGCCATTTAAAGGGGTTGTCTACAACGTTGACATTGATGGCCTAACCTTAAGATAGGTTATCAATAACTGCAGGTGCAAAACCCGGCACCCCCGCCAATCAGTTCTTTCCGGTGTTTGTGGCAGCCGGAAGTGGTCATTTATGGAGGTGCACAGCGCCGTCGACTGTATAGTGGCTGCAGTCAGGTACTACATATCTGCCTCCTTTTCAAATCAATAGGGGGTGGATGTGCAGTACCCGGCTGTGGCCATTCCGCCATCACGTGCAGCTCCGTAACTAGGCAGTTTCGGCCAAGACTGGGAATAGTTGTTCGGCAGGGGTGTCGGCTGTTGCGCCTCCACCAGCCAGACGTTGATGACCTATCCTAATTATAGGCCAATAATGTTAAAACCGCCGTGGACAACCCCTTTAAATATAAGCGCTAACTGACCCAACTCAGCCAGCAGTCCGATTATGTGATTCAGATCACTGATCATAGATATTCTGATCTAAAATGACCAGGGCTACATCTCAAGAATATTAATAGGGATTTTATTGGTGCTCCATAAAGGGAACAATCAGGAGATAAAGTTCAGCCTTTTATATTAAATTTTAGATTATCCCTGCTGCCATAATAGATCAGGCAGTCGGGACAGACGTCATATTCATTTTCACAGCTGTTATCCAGAAAAACTGAAAAAAATGTCATGGTACGATATGATACACAGATCGATATATACTCAGACCTGGAAAATGAACTCACATCTACCGCGTAATTAAAATATAGCAAAGCACATGCGGGAAACGACATACTGCGTGTGCTCTGGTGGCCGGTGTGAAAATGGAATATTTTAGGTTTGATTTTCATAGAGATATTCACAAAAAGTGAAAACAATGCGCAGAACAACAAAAAATAAAAAATAGAATTCTACTTGGTGATAATTTCCCTTTAATGAAGTTAATGAAGTATGAGCTCTGACTATTGAAGACGACGTGAGTTACGTTTTGTGGCTCTTTAAATGTAGTGAAGAATCAATGACAATTGAAAGTAATCACAATTACCAGCAAATTCTCAGCTAAATTATTTTTCAGAGGCCGTGAAAGGCTTATTGTAAGTAATCTGGCCAGTTTATTAAGCAGTAAACGGGATCGATCATTATTTATTGGATAGGCAGGAGCGGACATGAAATCATTGTGAGGCTATGTTCACATCACATTTCTTTTTCTGGTTACCGTTTTTTTGGAATGGCGCAGTCGATTGCATTATTCTGAACAACAATATACAGTCAAAAATATATAGGAGTTTCTTTTTTTTTTAACATATTCCTGTAGCGATGAATGCTGGTGTATAGCATTCTACAGAAGTATCCATTTAATGTTTACATCCGGGGATAAATCTACATCTAAACGTGATGTGAACAAAATAATAATCTTATATATAGTACCAATATATACAGTGGGGCAAAAAAGTATTTAGTCAGTCAGCAATAGTGCAAGTTCCACCACTTAAAAAGATGAGAGGCGTCTGTAATTTACATCATAGGTAGACCTCAACTATGGGAGACAAACTGAGAAAAAAAAATCCAGAAAATCACATTGTCTGTTTTTTTAACAATTTATTTGCATATTATGGTGGAAAATAAGTATTTGGTCAGAAACAAACAATCAAGATTTCTGGTTCTCACAGACCTGTAACTTCTTCTTTAAGAGTCTCCTCTTTCCTCCACTCATTACCTGTAGTAATGGCACCTGTTTAAACTTGTTATCAGTATAAAAAGACACCTGTGCACACCCTCAAACAGTCTGACTCCAAACTCCACTATGGTGAAGACCAAAGAGCTGTCAAAGGACACCAGAAACAAAATTGTAGCCCTGCACCAGGCTGGGAAGACTGAATCTGCAATAGCCAACCAGCTTGGAGTGAAGAAATCAACAGTGGGAGCAATAATTAGAAAATGGAAGACATACAAGACCACTGATAATCTCCCTCGATCTGGGGCTCCACGCAAAATCCCACCCCGTGGGGTCAGAATAATCACAAGAACGGTGAGCAAAAATCCCAGAACCACGCGGGGGGACCTAGTGAATGAACTGCAGAGAGCTGGGACCAATTTAACAAGGCCTACCATAAGTAACACACTACGCCACCATGGACTCAGATCCTGCAGTGCCAGACGTGTCCCACTGCTTAAGCCAGTACATGTCCGGGCCCGTCTGAAGTTTGCTAGAGAGCATTTGGATGATCCAGGGGAGTTTTGAGAGAATGTCCTATGGTCTGATGAAACCAAACTGGAACTGTTTGGTAGAAACACAACTTGTCGTGTTTGGAGGAAAAAGAATACTGAGTTGCATCCATCAAACACCATACCTATTGTAAAGCATGGTGGTGGAAACATCATGCTTTGGGGCTGTTTCTCTGCAAAGGGGCCAGGACGACTGATCCGGGTACATGAAAGAATGAATGGGGCCATGTATCGTGAGATTTTGAGTGCAAACCTCCTTCCATCAGCAAGGGCATTGAAGATGAAACGTGGCTGGGTCTTTCAACATGACAATGATCCAAAGCACACCGCCAGGGCAACGAAGGAGTGGCTTCGTGAGAAGCATTTCAAGGTCCTGGAGTGGCCTAGCCAGTCTCCAGATCTCAACGCTATAGAAAACCTTTGGAGGGAGTTGAAAGTCCGTGTTGCCAAGCGAAAAGCCAAAAACATCACTGCTCTAGAGGAGATCTGCATGGAGGAATGGGCCAACATACCAACAACAGTGTGTGGCAACCTTGTGAAGACTTACAGAAAACGTTTGACCTCTGTCATTGCCAACAAAGGATATATTACAAAGTATTGAGATGATATTTTGTTTCTGACCAAATACTTATTTTCCACCATAATATGCAAATAAATTGTTAAAAAAACAGACAATGTGATTTTCTGGATTTTTTTTCTCAGTTTGTCTCCCATAGTTGAGGTCTACCTATGATGTAAATTACAGACGCCTCTCATCTTTTTAAGTGGTGGGACTTGCACTATTGCTGACTGACTAAATACTTTTTTGCCCCACTGTATATATACGACATTAAAGAGCAACAATAATTCTACAGTTTAGTGAGGATTGAGGGCTCTGCCCTCTGCAGCGGTCACCAGCCAGTATCTGTGTGTGTACAAGTACTAAGTGCTACTGAGTGCATGGAGAGTGAGGGAACAGATGATAGAAAGGAGCAGATTACAGACTGACGTTACATTGGTGCGTGATGTGATAGGCCTTTCTAAAGAGATGTAGATACTGGGGATAAACCAGGATTGTCTGGGATAGCGCATTCCAGAGAAAGGGTGTAGCATCAGAGAAGTCCTGGAGACGGGAGATTATAGAGGATGTTAATCTGAGATTAGTAGCAGAATGGAGTTCATGGGTAAGGTGATGGACAGAGATGAGGTGGTACAGAACTGTAGAGAGCTTTGTAAGTGCGAGTGATAATTTAATATTGTTCTCTGTAGTGGATGGGCAATCAGTGCAATGGCTGGCACAGGGAGGAGGCATCGGTGTAGCAGCAGGTCGGAAATATGACCCTGACTGCTGCATTCAGAATAGATTAGAGAGATTAGTAAAGTTGCAGCAGTCTAGATGAGAATGATTCGGAGCAGGGACCGAAGTGAAATTGTGCCAAATTTAGCGATTTTCGGCCAAAAACACGTGGAATGGTTAAACCTTGTCCACAAAGAAGAAAAAATACAGGAAAGCACATATAACATAGATGTCAGAAAAGTCCAGATTAATAGATTAGATAAATAGATTAATAGATTAATGATTTGGGTAAAATTCTAAGGAACAAAGAAAAATTGACACTTACCATAAGTGTATCGTAGCTTTATTTAAAATAAAAACTGTGGCCGCTAGGGAGCTGATGCACGCAGGCGACCTTCGATTCACAATACTCTGTGCGTCCAATGAATTGGATGCAAACAAAAAAAAGAGGCACAAAACTAAACAAAAATAGTGCAAAGGCAATGATGAATTGGGGGCCTATATAGTGTAGTTATCGGATGACTGATCGTTCAGCTGACAACTATCTCGCCCGACTCCTCTCATACAGGAACGCTTGGTTAGGCGGAGTACTAGAGTTGTCTTATGACGGAGGATCTGGTAATCCTCATTCTCTTGATAGAAGTCCAGTTGTTTGTTAGAATTATTTATTGACTGCGATGGAAATCAGCATGCGCTCATGTCCTGTGTAGCTGGGGGTGAGCTAGAACACAGATTTAGATAAACGGGACAGTTGCAAAAATGTCTGTAATAAATCTGCCATGTGATAATTCACCCCTAGTAATGATAGGATTCAGGACCACTTCAGACTCCAGCAGACAATGCAGCTAAGCTGGAGTCACTAATCACAATGGAGCAGAGAGAAAAAGAAGGATTTTTAAGCCCAGAACCGCACGTCCATTGTATTCTTGCTTCCCTGTGACAGACCCTAGTCCAAAACATGTCAGTGTATCCACATTACTTGAATATCTCATTGTTCATATGGCTGAATACAAAACTAAATCCTTGCAGGGTGTTAAAATAAGCAGGTCTATTACCAGATTTCACAATACAAACTGCATATATTTCAGATAGATCTCTCGTACCCCTTGGGACTGGTGTACTTTTCATAATCTATGTCAGAAGGCTTGTATAATACTTCACATGTTCAGTATTTGGTCAGTATGCTACATCAATATTTGCAAAATTGAAAGCAAAAAACAGGAGTGGGCGAAAGATACAGAAGTGGTGACATGTTTCTATGATAATTTTACTCAGATTGTTCCACTCCTGATGTAAAATACTGATGTAAAATACTGACGAAATACTAAATGTGTGAACGTGGCATTAAGGGATTCTGTCATCCAGCTTTTTTTTATCCAATTGGAAAGCAGCATGATGTAGGGACAGAGACCCTGATTCCAGCTATGATCACGTACTATGTTGCTTGCAGCAGTTTTGAAAGAAAAAAACAGTTTTATCTGCAGCAGATCTATTTATTCTCTGAAAACTCTGTGTATCCCGCCCACACAACGGATTGACAGACTTCTATGTACGCTGTGCATAGGCAGAAAGCTGCTAGTCAGTGTTGGGGCGGGGTTATGCAGAACTAATAAATATGGAGGACTACATGGCAACAGGTTTACTACTTCTCTAGTAATAATCTCCTGCTGATAAAACAATGGTTTCTACCAAATCTAAGGCAAGCAGCCAAGTAAGTGACACATCCTTGGAATCAGGGTCTCTGTCCCTACATTATTCTGCTCTTAGATTAGGTGGCAAAAACCTGTGACAAATTTCCTTTAAGGCTACGTTCCCACAAGGTTTTGGTGACTTTTTGATGTTGCACCATTTATGCACCTATTATTTAAGTTAAGTTACTTGCGTTTTTTCATTGCTTTTTTGCGCGCTTTTAACATGCATTTTTATCGCTTTTTTGACACTGCAGTATTTGTCTCTTTGTGGACTGAGCTTTACTAACATTTTTACTTAAATATCTAAATATAAATAAAGTTAAAAATAAATTGTGTTTAGAAATATGTATTTATACAATTTATAAACTATATAATTTATTATTATATAATTATATATTTGCATAATTTATAAACATAAATTTATAAAATATATTTTATTATTATTTATTTATAATAAATGTATTTATAATAAAATATAATAATATTTGTAATAAATACTTAAGTTTCAATTTGTATTTAAATGTTATAATTTAAATAAAGCTGTTTTGTTTTTGATACTTTCCGTTGCGGATTACATGCGTTTTTAATGTATTTCCGCATAAGAAACGCACTAAAAACGCGTGTGTATTATGTGCATTTTTAATCTGCAGATTTTCCGCATCTAATGTTAGCCTATGGGAAAATTCTGCGAAATTGACATGTTGTGGATTTGAAACACGCACCGCAGGTCAGTTTACACTGCCCAATGGGCGGGAGATGTTATAAATCTCTTCCACTTCGCTGGAACTGTAAGATGAAGCAAAAATGCGCAGTATAAAAAATGCACCAAAAACTCATTGTAGGAACGTAGCCTAAAAGTTTAATATCAGTGTCCCTCCTCCTTGCTGGTGTTGAATCTACACCGACCCTCTCTGACTGACAGCTTCTCAACATCTTCCTTGATGCAGTTTCCATACACCTAGATTAATTCAAAGCGCCTCAATGTCCATCCTACTGCTGCAAATCTAAACCCAGCTAGCCAGACCGAAGAGTCCTCAATGTCCCTCCTCCCTGCTGCTTCCTGAAATATGACACTGCTCATTATTAGCTGCAGCTGTCAGGTTGGGTGGGTGGAGACTGAACAGCTGTCAGGCTGGGTGGGCGGAGATTGAACAGCTGTCAGGCTGGGTGGGCTGAGACTGAAGAGCTGTCAGGCTGGGTGGGCGGAGACTGAAGAGCTGTCAGGCTGGGTGGGCGGAGACTGAACAGCTGTCAGGCTGGGTGGTTGGAGATTGAACAGCTGTCAGGCTGGGTGGGCACAGATTGAACAGCTGTCAGGCTGGGTGGTTGGAGATTGAACAGCTGTCAGGCTGGGTGGGCACAGATTGAACAGCTGGCAGGCTGGGTGGGCGGAGACTGAACAGCTGTCAGGCTGGGTGGGCGGAGACTGAAGAGCTGTCAGGCTGGGTGGGCGGAGACTGAAGAGCTGTCAGGCTGGGTGGGCGGAGACTGAACAGCTGTCAGGCTGGGTGGTTGGAGATTGAACAGCTGTCAGGCTGGGTGGGCACAGATTGAACAGCTGTCAGGCTGGGTGGTTGGAGATTGAACAGCTGTCAGGCTGGGTGGGCGGAGACTGAACAGCTGTCAGGCTGGGTGGGCGGAGACTGAAGAGCTGTCAGGCTGGGTGGGCGGAGACTGAAGAGCTGTCAGGCTGGGTGGGCGGAGACTGAACAGCTGTCAGGCTGGGTGGTTGGAGATTGAACAGCTGTCAGGCTGGGTGGGCACAGATTGAACAGCTGGCAGGCTGGGTGGGCGGAGACTGAACAGCTGTCAGGCTGGGTGGGCGGAGACTGAAGAGCTGTCAGGCTGGGTGGGCGGAGACTGAAGAGCTGTCAGGCTGGGTGGGCGGAGATTGAACAGCTGTAAGTCAGGATTATACAGTGGGTGGAGATTATACAGTCACTCTGAGATGGATTTTAGCAGTAAGTACATCATCCTCATCAGGTCTAAGAGATTAATTTAATAATGTATGCATTTTATAATGTATACTTTTTTTACACATCTGCTTTAAAATCTGACCCATAACAAGAAAAATACTGGGGCTTGATTGCACAATATGGTAATGTTGTCTTGTCGAGAACCTTAGTTATGAATACGGCGCGAATCATTTAATATTGTAACACAATCATGCTTTCTATGTGAAGATGATCAAATTCAGAAAATAAATGAAATTTCTGCTTCATCATGATCTGTTTGAACTCGGCATTATTTTGTGGACAGACAGAAAAAAAAACTACAAAGCATAAAATCCAACTCATTAAAATGCATAAAACATCAAGAAGGCCAACAATCAGGATGGAAGATAAGCGTTTTCTGTCGTGGAGGAAACACTGATTTGTATGCAGTGTCATGTAATGTTTATTCAGAGACGTAAAATAAATTACAAAAACTTGCTGCAGCCTCCATATGAATTAGTGTTTAGATATTAGAATTTGTTTAGTAGGCCACAGCCCTGATGGCAGCTAGAAGAGATGAAGACCTGGGGATGCTCCTTCCCATGCCTGGTAATAACTGCAGAATGTGAGATCAGGTCACCTTGGAAGTTGGTGTCGGGTCTTGACGACATTTTATTTTATCCTTCTGTGCTATGACTTGAATTTAGCATAGACTACGGCTTACAGGTTTAATGAGCTGAAGGCAACAATGTATCAATCACTTAATTTTATTGGAGGGCTGTACTTTAGGGAAGACTCTGAGAGGTCTCTAGCTGGAGCATAACTTTAGTAGGTGCAGTTCTACAGTTTCACCTGGGTTCTGGTTCTTGGGGGGACCCAGAAGGCCCCTTTAGGGGAAAACCAATACTATTAAAGACTTGTGATACTTGAAGGACCTTTTGGGGATTTGGTATTGGAGTCATGTCTTCAAGGTCAGCCAATAGTCTCTGGAGGTGAGTTATGTCAAGTGACCCACCTGCTGCTTTTCTAGACTCGTACCCAGAGTTATTGCCAACTATCTGATGATGGAGTTGATGGAATTTAGAGGTTCTGTGGATGATGTAGCTATATGGGCAGATTTAATAATCCTGCACAAAACTTAATATAAACACCTGCAAAAACTCTTACTGTCGCTCTTATTCATTTTTGTCTGGACTACTACAACTCTCTTCTGATCGGTCTCCCTCTCACCAAACATTCTCCTCTTCAATTAGTCCTGAATGTGGAGGCCAGGGTCGATTTTCTGTCCAGCTGTTACACCTATGCCTCCACCCTGTGCCAGTCATTACACTGGTTGCCCATCCGCTACAGAATACACTATAAACTTATCTCTCTCACACACAAGGCTCTCCAGAGTTCTGCACCTCCCTACATTTCTTCCATCATCTCTGTCTATAACCCTACCCGTGCCCTCTGTTCTGCAACTGATCAATGACTAACACGCTCCATAATCCAAATTTCACACCTCCATCTCTAAGACTTCTCTTGTGCTGTGTCAGTTTTCTGGAATGTGCTACCCCAGAGGATCCGACTAATACCTAGCCCCCACACTTATAAACATGCTGTAAAAAATACATCCCTTTAGACAGGCTTATCACCTCACCTCGCTAACTTAACTCTCCAGTGTTCCCTCCTTCTACATGTTAATCACAATCTCTTCCCTCCTATTCATCTGTCTCCACGCCCTCCATGCACCCAATAGCACTTGGTGACTGCACATAGTTGGACCCTGGCTGTTGACCGGACCATGCAGCTTATTTGCAATGCACCTTTTATTATAATGATGGCGGGACCATACATAATAAGCACTTTATACCTATTGTGCCCCTCTATTTCCTTATAGATTGTAGCTTGCGAGCAGCAGGGACTTCACTCCTCCAGTACATAGTAACATAGTAACATAGTAACATAGTTAGTAAGGCCGAAAAAAGACATTTGTCCATCCAGTTCAGCCTATATTCCATTATAATAAATACCCAGATCTACGTCCTTCTACAGAACCTAATAATTGTATGATACAATATTGTTCTGCTCCAGGAAGACATCCAGGCCTCTCTTGAACCCCTCGACTGAGTTCGCCATCACCACCTCCTCAGGCAAGCAATTCCAGATTCTCACTGCCCTAACAGTAAAGAATCCTCTTCTATGTTGGTGGAAAAACCTTCTCTCCTCCAGACGCAAAGAATGCCCACTTGTGCCCGTCACCTTCCTTGGTATAAACAGATCCTCAGCGAGATATTTGTATTGTCCCCTTATATACTTATACATGGTTATTAGATCGCCCCTCAGTCGTCTTTTTTCTAGACTAAATAATCCTAATTTCGCTAATCTATCTGGGTATTGTAGTTCTCCCATCCCCTTTATTAATTTTGTTGCCCTCCTTTGTACTCTCTCTAGTTCCATTATATCCTTCCTGAGCACCGGTGCCCAAAACTGGACACAGTACTCCATTAAATGTTGAATTATGTGTTACTTTATATTATCTGCACATGTCCCCGCTTAATTGTAAAGTGCTGCGGAATATGTTGTTGGTATACAAATAAAATTATTATGATTTATTATTATTGACCACTGATTTGCAGCAGGGGTCACCTGATGCTCCTACTGGAAACAGGAAGCCAGGAAGCTGTAACAGCAGTATTAAAGAACATCGAGGGTCCAGTAGGTAAGTATATAAAAATGTTAGGAGCACAATGGACCCATTTTAAACCTATTAAAAGAAATGGACTTTAAAAAGTGCCATTTTTTTACAGTAGTCTATGCTGAATGATAAATTTGGTGCACATTGAAATCCTTTTTTCAAGCTTCTTTTGAGGCTAAATTTGGGGAAAATGTCATATTCACACTCATGTTAAGCCATTTCATGCATTTGAAGCCCCATCACTTGTTGAAGATCCACAAACATTTAAATACAGTAGGGTCATTGTATAGATCCAGACCAGAAACGGTCATGGGTGGTATCTAGGCTTTCCTAAACCAAGTTTCTTAGCCCTGTGTTTCAATACCTTGACCAAGACACACTGGTTGGGGGTTCCCCGCCTGACACCTAGGTCAAATGCAACACCAGCTCCCTCCTTGGTGGTTGGAAAATTACCATTCAGGGGTCTCAGTCACAGTAGCTTAAAACAACCTAGTCCGAGTGATGTCAGTGCTTCCTTAAAATTAGTCAAAATTCCAGTGCCTATCTAGACATTGCTCCTACACAATAGTGACAACACAGTACAGTGTCCATACATAACACAACCTACATGTGAGACTTCAGTTTCCACCATTCCAAGTCAATTATTTTTGGTCCCAGTTACACGGTTTTCTTTCCCTTGTAGGAGAGCTAATTTGCATACTCATTTTCATTACATTTTTGCTAGGACAAAAACTTGACCGTAGAATAGATCTACAAGAAAGGTCGGAATTATTACCTTGGGTAATTCTTCAATTTGATTGGCATCCAGATATAGTTCTTCTAAAGTTCTTTCAAAGCTGAACACCTCCTTTGGCACCTGCTGTAGGCTGCAGTGAGAGTAATCCAGAACCGACACTATCTCCTCTTCTCCCCGAAAACATCTGCACGGGACGAGCCGCCCAATGATCTTCCTCTTGGTCGTCATCTCCAGGCACTGCACTAAAAAAACAAAAAAATTACAAATGTTACCTTTTGCTTCTGTTCCATTGATGGTTCATTTTCGTCATGAATACATAGGCAGACATATCGTCAGTAAAGAGGTCTTCTCATATTTGACATTTCTGGTGTATTGGATATACCATACACTACATGTCATTAATGGTCTCCTATATTTTCAGCCTGGATGCTGTAGATAGAGGATGCTACAATGGAACTGCTGTTCTTGAAGATAGTGGGGGTGGCAGACATGAGATACCCACATACATTGGCATGTAAAAGCTTGGGAACCCCAAGTCAAAATTGCTGTTATTATGTACAGTTAAGGAAGATGAAATGATCTCTAAAAGGCCTAAAGTTAAAAATGACCCATTTCCTTTGCATTTTAGGCAAAAAAAAAAATATATATATGTAAGTACTGGGCAACCCATGTAAAGCCATGTTCACATTTGCATATAGAGTTACTTTTACTGCTTCTGTGAAGGCTTATATCGCAACATATATCACATTAATATGTAGCACTCTAATAAACAGCACTCTAATAAACAGCACTCTAATAAACAGCACTCTAATAAACAGCACTCTAGTAAGGAGCGCTGTAATAAGCAGTATTATTCGGGCCTCTAAACCCCAACAATATAATAATATTAATCGTTCCCAGACCAAGTCAATACTGCCCATTGAGTGGCATTTATATCTACTGACCGAAGGATCTGGCACTCCGATGTGACCCTACAGACAGGACATAACAATATAGATCTATATGCCATTCAGGTCCGCTAAGAGTCGCTTTCCAACTTTTGTGAAAGTGATGGAGTCCTTATATAACTCAGAATTAGCTGAAGAGAATATTAACAGGATTTGCTAATGGGGATGTCTAATTTACAGGCATTTTGCTTTTTGGGGGAAGGAGTGCCCTTTATTTGCTCGGTGCTGCTAGACTTCATTAGTGATTGTTTTTCTTGTCTGACATTTCTCACCCGACCTTCTAAACTATGACTAATTACAAGAAATTGTCACCAGAGCTAAAGAGGTCTGAAAACCGTTATTAGAGCCGGAGTACACTGCATCAAATGAAGCCAACAATAAAAGAGAGGTCAGACGGGGACATCAATGAACGCCGAATCATCGGCCACAACTTCACTTCCAAAGTTCAAAATGGCCACCACAAGCCAATGGGGGTTGTCACCAAGTTTTAATAATTCCTGAATGTCAAGTCCTCCCAACCATGGTGCAAAAAACATCAGCTCCCCGCATGACTGCAAGGCTAAGAAGCCTGTCCATTCCAAACCGTGGCTGACAACCTTTCTAGAATCGGCAGTGGTGGCCAGAGTGGTTGCCAACTTGCTTGCAAAGAAACATATGTATCCGACAGAAGATGATGCACCTCGGTTCCGTATGTCTCACTTAGGCCAAGTTCACATGTTGCGGATTAGAGGCGCAGATTCCATAACGCAAATCTGCAGCAATTTTCAGTATCAGTAAATGGCGTTTTCAAACCTACTCAATATTTGGTAAATGGTGTGGTCTGAAATCCACGACCAATGAAATACGCATTTACACTTGCAGATTCTGTCTGTGCATTTGTTGCAGGTTTGTAACTAAAACCACAGCGGAAATTTTCTGCAACGTGTGAATATCAGTCTTACAGCGTAATTGCCAACTCTTCCAAAATGTTCTTGGAGGCTCCTGGAAAAAGGGGAGATCTCCTGGGCTCTCTGAGCAGTTGGCAAATCTCTTAGGTGCCACCGAAACCTACCGAAACTCCCCAGAAAGCAACGTTTCCGGAAGGTTTCTTAAGCACAACGTTGAGATGCTCAATCATTGCATCCAAATTCATGACGCCTGCAGTGCACATGGTCTAAAAAAGTGACATGATAAAGAAAAGCGCCGAAGCACATCACCAAAAGTTGGCAATTATGTCTTACAATGATCCAGGAACCTGAGATATGAGAGTTCTTACGGTGACGCAGTGGTTAGCACAGCAGCCTTGCAGCGCTGGGGTCCTGGGTTCTAATCCCACCTTGTACAACATCTGCAAAGAGTTTGTATGTTCTGCGTTTGCGTGGGTTTCCTCCGGGTACTCCGGTTTCCTCCCACATTCCAAAGACATACTGATAGGGAATTTAGATTGTGAGCCCCATCAGGGACAGCGATGATAATGTGTGCAAACTGTAAAGCGCTGCGGAATATGTTAGCGCTATATAAAAATAAAGATTATTATTAGATTATAAAAATGTATTTTCTTAAAAGATATGGCCACCGAAGTGGACAATGTTTTTTTTTTAATTAAATGCATGTATTTTGGGCTAAAATAAGTTTTGCAATTGGGTGCCATCAAATAATTTGCACCATTTGTCTCCTATAGCCTTTGTGTTCTGCTGTTTATTAATATTTATATTAAGTATTTATTATACTCCCTTATATAGCGCCATTAATTCCACAGCACTTTACAGACATTATTATCACTGTCCCCACCGGGGCTCACAATCTAAATTCCCCTGTCTCCGTGGAAATAAGGAACAGGATAAAAATGACAGTGTACATTCTGTGTGATGCCCGTTTTTAACTTTGCAAAAAAATAAGCTTTTTATAGCAAAAGTTTTGCAATTTTTTTTATTTTTCCACATATATGAGAAAATCACAGATTGTAAAAATACAGAGACACGGTGAAGAAAATCTGATCTACAACAAATATGGCGATCGGTCCTTTTTTAAAAAAAATCTCCCAACAGAACAAGCTCATAACACATTTTGCAGCCATCAACGAGCATCGTTAACAAGGCGCCTTAAAAGTCATTCAGGCCTCGGGACTATTCGGTCCGAGCACGGACGGCTAATGCACGGACCGGTAATCCATGGACTGGCGGTGGCTCTCCCGACCTAAGTGTGAATGCCTCATATAGTTCTATGAATGCGTCAGTCTCAGGTGGGGAGACCGTGACCAGTTCGTGCATTGTGGTCCGATCTTGGACCGATTTGCACAGATGTCTGAATGACCCTTATAAAAGGCAAAAGGTGCGACAATTTTTAATGAATCCCAATTGCGAAATTTACTTTTGACAACAAATCCTTGCATTTAAGGGACCACATCATTTAGAGAAAGAAGATCACAGCTAAGTGCAATGCTTTTTCTAGGAGCCTTGTAACATAATATTACCCAACCCAAAGACCTACAGACCTACAGACCTCTAGTCGTGATGGAGGGTCGGACACGGACTCTCGGCTGCTGTCTCCAAATGGCACCTGCAAGAGAATTCCTTCTGGAGAGAGCACGTTTGCATAGACGTAGTGATGGGTAACGCAGCACTGTACAGGCTGACGGCATTGCAAACAGATCTTCATATCTCAGTCTCCTGGTGTACAGTACAACCGTCAGGCCGTGCTGGGAGTTGTAGTACAACATCAGCAGCATAGCCACATGTTGGATCACTAATCTAAGCACGAGTGATAGAGGGATCCAGATAGCCTGCACGTAACCCAAGGCTTTATGGCTCTGCATCGCTTTCTATGGGGCACAGGTGTTGACAGGGTGCAGGTATACATCTACTGCACTCACTCACCTGAAGCAATTATGGTGGCGTCTTAAGAGCCACTCTTTCCTCATTGTAACGCACTTGGAGTAGATGTTACAAATTAGCATGACAAGATTGCAATTGCTCCCTAAGAAATGATGTGGGACTAATCATAGACACTTTGCCTAATGAAAATCGCCCTCCAGCATTGATGTGAACTCCATTTACCTGTCGCAGCGCACAATGATGTCTCCGGTGACAAGTCACAGATAATTGCATGACTCAAATATTGTAAGGAACTCACTGGGAGGATGTGAATGGAGGCAGGTGCATGAACTATATTTACTATGGAAGTTATAAAGCATTGTGCCCCGTGACGTCATTGCTGCACTGAATAAACCCCTTAACCCATTACTCCCCTGCCCCAAATCTACAGAAATGGGTATAACCTGCAGATCTGGGGTCCTTGCTAGTTTCAGCCACTGCACATTCCCTCTTCCTGGATTTGATAAGGGGTAAGATGTCAGATGCTCTCTCAGGTTTTTCACCCTCTTTCCTCCTCTGGAGTCTACAGAGGATCGGCCCTTTGTCATTTTGGCGGCATTTAGTTTGGCTTTCTCAATGCTGATATTTTAGACAGAGCTGAAAAAGGAAACTGATAAATGTGAGTGATTGGTGTGTAGTGTTACAGAATGTATGTGGCATCTGTGCGGCATGTGACCAGTGTGTGCGGTATGTATGTGGCATCTGTGCGGTATGTGTCCAGTGTGAGCGACATCTATGTGGCATCTGTGCGGCATGAGTCCAGTGTGAGCGACATCTATGTGGCATCTGTGCGGCATGAGTCCAGTGTGAGCGGCATGTATGTGGCACCTGTGCAACATGTGTCCAGTGTGAGCGGCATCTATGTGGCACCTGTGCGGCACGATTCCAGTGTGAGCGGCATGTATGTGGCATCTGTGCGGCATGAGTCCAGTGTGAGCGGCATGTATGTGGCACCTGTGCTGCATGTGTCCAGTGTGAGCGGTATCTATGTGGCACCTGTGCGGCACGACTCCAGTGTGAGCGGCATCTATGTGGCACCTGTGCGGCATGTGTCCAGTGTGAGCGGTATCTATGTAGCACCTGTGCGGCACGATTCCAGTGTGAGCGGCATGTATGTGGCACCTGTGCGGCATGAGTCCAGTGTGAGCGGCATGTATGTGGCACCTTGTATGTGGCACCTGTGCGGCATGTGTCCAGTGTGAGCAGCATGTATGTGGCACCTGAGAGGCATGTGTCGAGTGGGAGCGGCATGTATGTGGCACCTGTGCGGCATGTGTCCAGTGTGAGCAGCATCTATGTGGCACCTGTGCGGTATGAGTCCAGTGTGAGCGGCATCTATGTGGCACCTGTGCGGTATGAGTCTAATGTGAGCGGCATGTATGTGGCACCTGTGTGGCATGAGTCCAGTGTGAGCGGCATATATGTGGCACCTGTGCGGCATGTGTCCAGTATGAGCGGCATCATTTGTGGCACCTGTGCGGCACGACTTCAGTGTGAGCGGCATGTATGTGGAACCTGTGCGGCATGAGTCCAGTGTGAGCGGCATGTATGTGGCACCTGTGCAGCATGAGTCCAGTGTGAGCAGCATGTATGTGGCACCTTGTATGTGGCACCTGTGCGGCATGTGTCGAGTGTGAGCAGCATGTATGTGGCACCTGAGAGGCATGTGTCGAGTGTGAGCGGCATGTATGTGGCACCTGTGCGGCATGAGTCCAGTGTGAGCGGCATGTATGTGGCACCTGTGCGGCAAGAGTCCAGTGTGAGCGGCATCTGTGTGAGCTGCATCTATGTGGCGCCTGTGCAGTATGAGTCCACTGTGAGCGGCATGTATGTGGCACATGTGCGGCATGTGTCCAGTGTGAGCGGCATCTATGTGGCACCTGTGCCGCACGACTCCAGTGTGAGCGGCATGTATGTGGCACCTGTGCGGCATGAGTCCAGTGTGAGCGGCATGTATGTGGCACCTGTGCGGCATGTGTCCAGTGTGAGCGGTATGTATGTGGCACCTGTGCGGCATGTGTCCAGTGTGAGCGGCATCTATGTGGCACCTGTGCGGTATGAGTCCAGTGTGAGCGGCATGTACGTGGCACCTGTGTGGCACGACTCCAGTGTGAGCGGCATGTATGTGGCACCTGTGCGGCATGAGTCCAGTGTGAGCGTCATGTATGTGGCACCTGTGCGGCATGTGTCCAGTGTGAGCGGCATGTATGTGGCACCTGTGCGGCATGAGTCCAGTGTGAGCGGCATCTATGTGGCACCTGTGCGGTATGAGTCCAGTGTGAGCGGCATGTACGTGGCACCTGTGTGGCACGACTCCACTGTGAGCGGCATGTATGTGGCACCTGTGCGGCATGAGTCCAGTGTGAGCGGCATGTATGTGGCACCTGTGCGGCATGTGTCCAGTGTGAGCGGCATGTATGTGGCACCTGTGCGGCACGACTCCAGTGTGAGCGGCATCTATGTGGCACCTGTGCGGCACGACTCCAGTGTGAGCGGCATGTATGTGGCACCTGTGCGGCATGTGTCCAGTGTGAGCGGCATGTATGTGGCACCTGTGCGGCATGAGTCCAGTGTGAGCGGCATGTATGTGGCACCTGTGCGGCACGACTCCAGTGTGAGCGGCATGTATGTGGCACCTGTGCGGCATGAGTCCAGTGTGAGCGGCATGTATGTGGCACCTGTGCGGCATGTGTCCAGTGTAAACAGCATGTGTCCAGTGTGTGTGACATGTGGTGATCAATCATCATAGGTACAGTGCCTGTCTACTACTAAGGGCGGTTTCACACGTCCAGATATTTCCTGTACCGGAAAAATCGATACCGGAGATATCCATATCCGTGTCTCCATGTGCTCACATAATACATCTGTGTGGGATCCGTGTGATGTCCGTGTGTCCGTGTTTAGCATTCATATGCTGTCCATGTTCTGTCTGTATGCTGTCCATGTGTCCGTGTATTAAAACATTTTTTTTCAATTTTAACCCTATGATTTAAAAAAAGCACACGGACAGCACACGGATGGCGGCATCCGTGTGCGGTACGTGTTTACACGGACCCATTGATTTGTATGGGTCTGTGTGATCCGTGCAGCTGCACAAAAACGGACATGTCAGCGTGTTTTGCACACGGACACATGGTCCATGAAAACACGCTGACAGCTGCATATGCAGCACCCCAGGTCACCGGTTGCTGCAGTAATGTTGCTTTTCCTTCGGGGAAGGTAATTACATGCTCAGAGGCAAAGGCGTTCTCTTCATCAGATAAGGCACACACATGCAACACATTCTGAATCCAGGCCAGGAGGGGGAGCTCAGGACCCGGATTCAGGGGAGCTTCCCTATGCTTTATGTATCCTGACCTGGAGGAGGAGCTAGAGAGTTGTTCAGAGACACTGAAGGAGAAGGAAGTCTGGAACTGAGAGCAGACAGAGAGGCCTGGCAGCCACGAGGGAGCTGCAGCCTCTAGAAGGACAGATAACCTGGAAGGGTTGTATGTGGAGTAGCCGGAAGGGAAGGAGCACAGGAGAGGAACAGAGCTCAGAGGGGAACTGTAGCAGGGCACCTTCAGAGCTGAAGCGCAGTAGAAGCGGGAGCCCGAGGCTTTTGTGGGACTCTAGGACACAGAGCAGAACCGGAGGGCACGACACTATACGTTACCAGCCCACACCAAGCCTGAGACGCAGCAGCACCTGAGGAGCCCGGGGCATGTTAGAGTCCCTGTTAGAGTCAAGGTGCCCGTCATGCAGGTACCTGTCGTAGGACGGGGGAAACTGGAGAACCCTGTGGGAAGCTTCAGGCAGCAGGGACCTCACCTTGAAAGGCGCTAGTTGAAAGGCTCACGGACCTCTACTGGTACAAGAGAACACTCACTTGCCTCTGAGCCGGCCGGACCACCATCCTCCTTGCCTGGTACCCTGGACTGTAGCCTGTCACCCACAAGTAAACCAGGTAAAGACTTACAACTGTCTCCTCTATTTATTCACCGGCTTTACCATCTACGCCACACACCATAGGACCCCTGGGGACCCCGCTTCACCTATGGGAAGTGTAACATTAGGGCTGCCGCAACATCCCCCAGGGGACCCCTCTAATGCAGCATCGATCCCCCTATTGACCGAACTCCACAGGTGGCGTCACAACAAACTTTGAACATTTTTCCCTTTAACGTTGAGGCCCAGGACCACGGACCGGGTCGCAGCCACCTAGACATCTCCCCTTGCGACCGGACTCGGTACCGATGACCCCACTGCCCTGTGGGCGACTCACAAAGACCCATTCATGTGAATGAGTCTACATGTGTCAGTGTCTCCGGTACGTGAGAAAACAGTCACTACACGCACCGGAGGCACTGACGTGTGAAACCGGCCTAAGGGAGGGAGCATGATAGAGACCCAGTAAACTTCTTGCAGATGGACTCTCTGCTGTCAGTGTCTTCCCCTCCAGCAGTTGCATATCCCTTTCCATTTCTCACATCGGTTTCATTTTCAGCATTCAGTTTGAGAGTCCTGTCAATCGCTCACTCTTCTCATACTGAAAGCAGCGGAATCTTTGCCTTTGCAGCATTAGAAGAGCTCAAAGACAATGAAGCAGTCCAGATCCAGCAATCTAGATAGCTTCACAAACAGGCCACCTCCGATAGATTGCAGAGGTGGACAGTGGCCGAGATTGAACAATACAATGAAACATTCCTTTGTTGTCAAGAATTGAGACAATCTATAAACATAATTGTCTAAGGTCCACTTCCATCTGTTTGTCTGTCTGTCGGTCACGGAAATCCCGCGTCGCTGATTGGTCACGCCCAGCCGGTCGACCAATCAGCAACAGGCACAGTCCGGCCGCGAATTGGCCCCTCCCTACTCCCCTCCAGTCAGTGCATAACGCGGTGTAACGCTGTCTGTTAATGCTGCCATTAACCCTGTAAGTGTGACCAACTTTTTACTATTGATGCTGCCTATGCTGCATCAATAGTAAAAACATATAATGTTAAAAATAATAATTAAAAAAAATCATTATATTCTCACCTTCCGGTGTCGGCGGCTGCCTTTCCCGCTCCTCGCGACGCTCCGGTCCCAAGAATGCATTGCGGCAATGACCCCAGATGACGTAGCGGTCTCACGAGACCGCTACATCATCACGGGTTATTGCCGCAAGGCATTACTGGTAACGGAGCGTCGCGAGGAGTATCGCTAAACGCCTGGGATGGATCCGGGGGCCGCCGGAAGGTTAGTATATAACTATCTTTTATTTTAATTATTTTTTTTTAACAGGGATATGGTGCCCACATTGCTATATACTACGTGGGCTGTGTTATATACTGCCTGGGCTATTATATACTGCGTGGGCTGTGTTATATACTATGTGGCTGTGCAATATATTACGTGGCTGTGCTATATACTATGTGGGCTGTGCTATATACTATGTGGGCTGTGCTATATACTACGTGGCTGTGCTATATACTATGTGGCTGTGCAATATACTACGTGGGCTGTGCTATATACTACGTGGCTGTGCTATATACTACATAGCTGTGATATATACTACGTGGTGTGCTATATACTACCTGGGCTGTGTTATATACTGCCTGGGCTGTTATATACTGCGTGGGCTGTGTTATATACTATGTGGCTGTGCAATATACTACGTGGCTGTGCTATATACTATGTGGGCTGTGCTATATACTATGTGGGCTGTGCTATATACTACGTGGCTGTGCTATATACTACCTGGGCTGTGTTATATGCTACGTGGGCTGTTAGACTCTTTCGCTCGGGGCCCTCAAAAACCTGGAGCCGGCCCTGGATTCACTGATTGTTCGCGGCCGGTCCAGCCGCGAATTGGCGCGGGATTTGAACCACGCTTCGCTAATTGGTCGCGGCCGGCCGAATCCTGTGTATTCATTGCATTATTCTGAAATCTTCATAAATAAACTGCATACATATTCTAGAATACCCGATGTATTAGAATCGGGCCACCATCTAGATTTTAATAAGAGGTAAATTGCAAATTTCCTTTTTACTACAAACACTTTGCAATTTTACCCATGTAAAAAATGAGACAACCCTTTTAATTGCAAGATCTGTGATTGTTGTCATCATTCAGGAACTTTCTAATTGAATTCTACTGAATAGATAGAACCTTAGCGATCAGATGTAGTTGGTGCAATCATGTGCTCTCCCTGATTTCCGGTCACAACCCTTTGGCTGCACACGTTGGCTGCTTGGTATTATGTCTCCAGCACTTTTCCAGCATTTTCTGATTAGTTGATTAGGCGTTCAGCTATGGGATCACCATCTTCTATCACCTCATCCCTCCCTGAAGAAGCTACATTGAACGTGCTTTTGAGTCTGAGCCGGAGGAAAAGCGAGACTACAACCACCATCATCAGTGTGTATTTTAAAAACAACCAAGGGCGCTGCACATTCCTCGGTCCTCCTCCTGCTGCAAGTACGCAGACACAACTACAAAGATGTCCGATACCACGTGTGAGAACACCAAAATGTATATAATTGTATGTAATCGCGCTGGAGGTGCCGCTAAATCTAATATGCAAAAAGCTTGCTGTATAAAAAAGTATTCACACTGTGCTCAATTAGTTACCTTATTGGCATTTGGCGTCTGTTTCTCATCTGCCTGTAGTTGCCCGGTTTCCAGTTCTACTGTTCTTTCCAAATATATATAAAGCACTAATATTCTCAAAAATATATATATGCGAGGAAGTGGGTAATGAAACTGTCCCGGCCGGTGACAGTTACCCGTTACCTCACATGCGGTGTGTTCCGGATCTTCAGCAATAAAGCCGCACTTCAATAAGTAGATTGCCGGCGAGGTGCAGGACCTCGCGTGACGTCACATACACGTGATATTCCACGTGATCGGCTGACGGAATGCACCTAGGACCAAAAAGTCTCTCCAACGCGTTTCGAAGTCAGCAGACTTCTTCCTCAGGGATGGTCCGGTGCAGGATGTAGGTGCTTTTATATCTTGCAGTGACTAGAAGCGCTAGATCTATTGGTTAAAGGCAAAGAGTTCAATCTCGCTATTTAACCCATTCGGCATGAGTGTGTTCAATTCAAAGATCCACCTACTTTCTTCCCTTGACATCTGGTGGATGAAATTGCCTCTCCGCCAGTTCTTTTTTACTATTTTTATCCCGGTAACCACTATATTTTCTACTGAACCCGCATGATGTTCCTCGAAGTGTTGCGATAAAGGGTGACCCGCAAACTTTATATTAATATTACGCAAATGTTCCCCAATGCGTATGCTCATAGGTCGTATAGTGCGGCCTATATATAGTTTCCCGCACGGGCATTTAATGCCATAAATTACTCCTCGGGTGGAACAAGTTATGAAGTCTTTGATTTCTACTTCATTATCTTTATAGATAATACTCAATTGTTTTTTCGTATTAAGTTTTTTACATGGTAAACATCTGCCGCATGGAAAAAAGCCAGACCGGGTCTTTAATGTAAGTGGCATTATGGAAGACACGGGTCTCCGCACCGTTGGGGCTATTATATTGCCCAGATTGTTCGCCCTCCTAAAAACGAACCTTGGATGTTCTGCTAATATGTTCCCAATCACTTTATCTTCCTTTAATATATTCCAGTATTTATTAACAATTTTTTTCAAAAGATGACTATTAGAATTATATGGGGTTATTATTATTATTCAAAAAAGGGCTCTAAAAGTGAACCTGGAAATTATAGGCCAGTAAGTCTAACCTCTATTGTTGGTAAAATATTTGAAGGGTTTCTGAGGGATGTTATTCTGGATTATCTCAATGAGAATAACTGTTTAACTCCATATCAGCATGGGTTTATGAGAAATCGCTCCTGTCAAACCAATCTAATCAGTTTTTATGAAGAGGTAAGCTATAGGGTGGACCACGGTGAGTCATTGGACGTGGTATATCTCGATTTTTCCAAAGCGTTTGATACCGTGCCACACAAGAGGTTGGTACACAAAATGAGAATGCTTGGTCTGGGGGAAATTGTGTGTAAATGGGTTAGTAACTGGCTTAGTGATAGAAAGCAGAGGGTGGTTATAAATGGTATAGTCTCCAACTGGGTCGCTGTGACCAGTGGGGTACCGCAGGGGTCAGTATTGGGACCTGTTCTCTTCAACATATTCATTAATGATCTGGTAGAAGGTTTACACAGTAAAATATCGATATTTGCAGATGATACAAAACTATGTAAAGCAGTTAATACAAGAGAAGATAGTATTCTGCTACAGATGGATCTGGATAAGTTGGAAACTTGGGCTGAAAGGTGGCAGATGAGGTTTAACAATGATAAATGTAAGGTTATACACATGGGAAGAGGGAATCAATATCACCATTACACACTGAACGGGAAACCACTGGGTAAATCTGACAGGGAGAAGGACTTGGGGATTCTAGTTAATGATAAACTTACCTGGAGCAGCCAGTGCCAGGCAGCAGCTGCCAAGGCAAACAGGATCATGGGGTGCATTAAAAGAGGTCTGGATACACATGATGAGAGCATTATACTGCCTCTGTACAAATCCCTAGTTAGACCGCACATGGAGTACTGTGTCCAGTTTTGGGCACCGGTGCTCAGGAAGGATATAATGGAACTAGAGAGAGTACAAAGGAGGGCAACAAAATTAATAAAGGGGATGGGAGAACTACAATACCCAGATAGATTAGCGAAATTAGGATTATTTAGTCTAGAAAAAAGACGACTGAGGGGCGATCTAATAACCATGTATAAGTATATAAGGGGACAATACAAATATCTCGCTGAGGATCTGTTTATACCAAGGAAGGTGACGGGCACAAGGGGGCATTCTTTGCGTCTGGAGGAGAGAAGGTTTTTCCACCAACATAGAAGAGGATTCTTTACTGTTAGGGCAGTGAGAATCTGGAATTGCTTGCCTGAGGAGGTGGTGATGGCGAACTCAGTCGAGGGGTTCAAGAGAGGCCTGGATGTCTTCCTGGAGCAGAACAATATTGTATCATACAATTATTAGGTTCTGTAGAAGGACGTAGATCTGGGGATTTATTATGATGGAATATAGGCTGAACTGGATGGACAAATGTCTTTTTTCGGCCTTACTAACTATGTTACTATGTATGTTACTATTATTGGTATCATTTCATTCTCCACATTGTTCGTTTTTTTGTCTTTCGGTTTAAGAAGTTTTTTTCTAGATTGTTTACCTACTTGTTCCTTAACCCGTATCAGAGTCTCTTTATCATATCCTTTCTGACTAAATCTTTCTATCAGGATATCTGTCTCTTTCCTAAAATCCTCTAATTTGGAACAATTTCTATGAGCTCTAATAAACTGACCTTTGGGGACATTTAAAAGCCAACTTGGTAAATGGCAGCTATTTAGTGCAATATAATTGTTTGAATCGGTGGGTTTATGATGCAGGCTAGCGGGTCACCCTTTATCGCAACACTTCGAGGAACATCATGCGGGTTCAGTAGAAAATATAGTGGTTACCGGGATAAAAATAGTAAAAAAGAACTGGCGGAGAGGCAATTTCATCCACCAGATGTCAAGGGAAGAAAGTAGGTATGATCTTTGAATTGAACACACTCATGCCGAATGGGTTAAATAGCGAGATTGAACTCTTTGCCTTTAACCAATAGATCTAGCGCTTCTAGTCACTGCAAGATATAAAAGCACCTACATCCTGCACCGGACCATCCCTGAGGAAGAAGTCTGCTGACTTCGAAACGCGTTGGAGAGACTTTTTGGTCCTAGGTGCATTCCGTCAGCCGATCATGTGGAATACCACGTGTATGTGACGTCACGCGAGGTCCTGCACCTCGCCGGCAATCTACTTATTGAAGTGCGGCTTTATTGCTGAAGATCCGGAACACACCGCATGTGAGGTAACGGGTAACTGTCACCGGCCGGGACAGTTTCATTACCCACTTCCTCGCATATATATATTTTTGAGAATATTAGTGCTTTATATATATTTGGAAAGAACAGTAGAACTGGAAACCGGGCAACTACAGGCAGATGAGAAACAGACGCCAAATGCCAATAAGGTAACTAATTGAGCACAGTGTGAATACTTTTTTATACAGCAAGCTTTTTGCATATTAGATTTAGCGGCACCTCCAGCGCGATTACATACAATTATATACATCAGTGTGTATTTCCCTACTCTGCATGTCCTTCCATGTAATAATAATAATAATCTTTTTTTTTATATAGCGCTAACATATTCCGCAGCACTGTACAGTTTACACACATTATCATTGCTGTCCCCGATGGGGCTCACAATCTAAATTCCCTATCAGTATGTCTTTGGAATGTGGGAGGAAACCGGAGAACACCTCCGCAAACACAGGAGGACATACAAACTCCTTGCAGATGTTGTCCTTGGTGGGATTTGAACCCAAGACTCCAGCGCTGCAAGGCTGCAGTGCTAACCACTGAGCCACCATATGCTATACTTACTTAAAGTCTTCGCTTCACATTATTGTTTTTGAATATTTTGGATGGTCACTTTGTTAGTGAGTTTGATTTTAAGATATCTACTTACTTGTTTTCCTGGGTTTGGATAGCGGCTTTTTATTATTATTTTTTGGTTAGTAATTGACCGATTCACCTGCACGGTGAGAGGCGCAATCAGGCGGCTGTCCATGGAAGGCGCGGACATGTTGGTTGCTTTCTGCTCCAGCTAATTAAAGCCGTTTTAACTAGGTCCCCCATCAACTCAGAATTTCTCCATGCGATGATGGCGACAGCAGACTCACCCTGTAATTTGCACTAGTTTCATAAATCGTTCTGGGCTAAGCTTACTAGAATTCTGAGCAGGACATTTCTGCTCCGCGGCCCCCGGCTGTTATCATTATTTAGAAGGTGTAAATCCGGCTCCCGCGTTATTTGGGCATCATTCAGGAGCGGATAATGTATAGTTTTATGTGTATTAGTGTTTCCTTTGTTTGCATCGCAGCCTTCACAAATAATAATAAACTGCGTAAAAGCTTTTTAAATTATTGTGCGCTGACATCTTTACTGCCCCGGAGATGCCGCTATTTAATGTGCGGAGAGGAGAGGATCTTGTTACAGCAAAGTTTTACTGTGCATCCATACATCAACTTTACAACTCAGAGAAGGCAAATATTCTTCCGCCACGGAAATGAAACAAAGCCGGGCAAAATAAATTCATGGTAAACATTATGCCGCGCCGTCCTTCAGTTTGTTATATCAGCAGTGCCATCTATGAGATTGTCATATAAGTCATGTCACTAATCCTGGTAAATATGAAAGTGTCCCACATTTATAATTGCGACTCATGCTGGATGTTAAATTGGTTGCCCTTTTGTCTAACTTTGCACCACCTCTTGCCTAGTTTACTTTGAGCCACATTTTTGCACCAAATTTTCATAACTTTTTTTCCGCTAAGCCATGCCCCTTCTTTCTAATCTACTTCCCATTATTAAAATTAGGTATAAAGAGTATCTAAAACACAGAAAAGGTTGGTATAAATCTATGTGCATTAATTTTCACCAACACTTGTTACATTTATGATCAAAGTGCTCTCACTCATAAAAAATCTGCTTCTTTGTGCAAATTCTGGTTTTACACAGGACTGCAAGTAAAGCAAACAGTGTCATGGAAAAGAGCATTCCTACACTTTAGAAGCCCCGACAGGTCCATGCTGGGCCGGACCAGCCACCTGACAATTCTGACCCATGCTAGATGGGCCGCACGGTCTGATATATTTTTAACAATATTTACATTCGCAAGATAGTGTTAATAACTGTAGCGGAGCAGACATTCATCCGCTCGCTTTTTCGCCAGCGACTCAAGCATGACGTTGGTCACCTCTGGCTCGTGGCCTGTAAGGATTTAAGGCGGCACAATGAAATTATACCTGTACCTGGCCAGGGACTGAAGTGGGGAGCACTTTACCGCTCGGCATGGGAGCAGGGAGAAGTATTAGATTCTTTTATTCTTTGGTGAGACACAATATGGGTCAATATTACAACAATAAGGAGACATAATGGAGGTCAATATTACTTTAATAAGAACTATGTGAGGGGTGTCAAACTGCATTCCTCGAGGGCTGCAAACAGGTCATGTTTTCAGGATTTCCTTGTACTGCACAGGTGATAATTTAATCACCAACTCATTATTTGTGTAGGTGATTAAATTATCACCTGTGCAGTACAAGGAAATCCTGAAAACATGACCTGTTTGCAGCCCTCGAGGAATGCAGTTTGACACCTCTGGACTATGTTGTACCTGCATTATTTCAATTTCTAAAGCAGTATAATTATTAATATTGTTCTTCCAGTAAATATTTATTTCCTTCAATGTCAGGCGGGATTATATTTATAATAGAGCCCACAATCTAGGAAAGTGAGTATATGTGGGCATCATGGGCCCGTGTGCTTCCATATGCCAGGGCAGATTTTCAGTCCCAGTCCAGCCCTGTGTACATATATTATATGGACAGGCAGCCCAATAGTATCAATTAAAAATATGTTGGTGCGGCAAGGAAACCTCACCCTTGCCGTCAGGTTCACCTGATCAATACTAAAAATACATTTTCACACATGCCAAATGAGGTCACATTGAGGCTTTCTTTTACTATGATTTTGTGGAGGGTTTTTGCTCGCAAATTCTTTTAACTTGTTTCACCATTAAGGATGCTGCGCACATTAAACCGCTGATCTGGCATAATTCTGGTGAGTGTTTTGGTGTGTTACTAAGCAAAAAACAGCTAACAAAAACATGTAACTAAAGGTCCATTTACACTGTACAATAATAGTTCTCTTTATGAAAAGGAGACCAGAAGACAGAGAAAAGAGAAAAACTCAGACGGTGCTAGCGGGGATCTCACCGAGGTCACGGCAATTCAGCCCGGCTGGGAACGAAGCCTCAGTGACCAGAGGCGACCTCAATGGCGTCACCACCCGTCTCTGAGGCTGAGCTCGCAGCAGCTCATTCAACAATGGTTCTCAGCCTGGACAGTCGCATCTTGACACCGTCCAGGTTGAAAACTGTTTATCCCCCAGACAAGGATTACAGCGTGGGACAGAACGACGGCAGGTATGGTATATTGTTGTTTTTTATTTTACTTTTATTACAGGAGATCGAGGGCTTTGCTGGAATTTAAATAAAAATGGAAAACTGTGTTTAGTTTTATTTCAAATAAAGGACTTTATTCTGGCTGTGTTTTATTTACCATACAATGGTAGGATTAGTAATGGATAGGTGTCTTATAGACGCCTCTGCATTACTAAGCTGTGGGCTTGATGTCACCTGACAATACAAAGGTGACATCAACCCCACAAATATGAACCTCACTTGCCACCGCTAATAGATGTGCCTTTTCTGGGCAGCTGCGGGCTACTATTTTTAGGCAGGGGGGCCCAATATCCATGGCCCCTTACCAGCCTGAGAATACCAGACCCCAGCTGTTAGCTTTAGCCAGGCTGGTTGTCAAAAATTGGGGGGATCCCATGCCGTTGTTTTTAAAATACTTATTTAAATAATTAAAAAAACAGCGTGGGGACCCTTCTATTCTTGATAACTAGCCTTGCTGAAGCTGATAGCTGAGGGTTGCAGCCTGCAGCTGTGAGTTTTGTCTAGCTGGCTAGCAAAAATACAGGAGAACCCACGTCTCTTTATTCCTTTTAATTATTTATTTACAGCACAGGAGCGGCAAATGAATACTCCCATCCACTGCTCCTGTGCTCGCTGTTACTAGCGGCAGCAGGTGTCGGATGATTGGAGCAGTAGTCCCATCAGCTGACACCAGTGAGCGGACGTAAAGTTTAAACCTCCGATCACAGCTTAGAGCTCCCGCTGTCATTTGACAGCGTGGGAACTGCAGCTCTGTGACCGGCGGGGATGATTTGTTCAGGACGTGTTTCTCGCATGTGTGATCCCAGCCTAACACAGATTCCTGGTGAAGTCCATGTTCGGTGTCCATGCCCAGAACAGTAGGTGTTCGGTACGGATGCCAAACTTTACTGTTCAGGTTCGCCCATCTCTACTCAGGATCAGTAATGTAATGTATGTACACAGTGACTGCACCAGCAGAATAGTGAGTGCAGCTCTGGAGTATAATACAGGATGTAACTCAGGATCAGTAATGTAATGTATGTACACAGTGACTGCACCAGCAGAATAGTGAGTGCAGCTCTGGGGTATAATACAGGATGTAACTCAGGATCAGTAATGTATGTACACAGTGACTGCACCAGCAGAATAGTGAGTGCAGCTCTGGAGTATAATACTGAGGTAACTCAGGATCAGCATAGGATCAGAGAACACACAAAAGGCATTTGCAAACATAGATGATCATCCACGATATGGAATACTATGGGTGATGGCTCGGAATGGCCTATAGAGAAACAGGTGAATCCCCCTAAAGAAAGTTGAGCAGGAATAAGCTACTTACCCCCAAAAATGAGCAGTAGTTGGTCCCATACAGATGATTCACTATGTACAGACAAAATCAGCATCCCATCATTCATTCAACAAACTACATAACTTATTATTGCATAGACGTACAGGTAAAATTGTGAAAGAGGAAAATGTAATATTTACATGTAGATGAACAGTGGACCCCCCAGAGTCAACGTTACTGGTGGTCCCTCGCCACCTCAGTCAGACACTGAATGGATGCATTTATATTATTTCATCCAATCCACCAAGATTGTTCATACAACGTCACTGAATATTTTACAAAAATAATCTAAGGAATGCTGAAAACGCTATTGTTCCCTTTAAATCTAGAGTAAGGGATTTCTGTATTCGTGAAGAATTGCAGCATTGATTCATTGCTATAGAATTGACAGATTTGCAGTGAAACCCATTTGAGCAGCGAGGATGGCGGCAGAGATCATACTGGGACAAGCCTCTCTCCATTCAAAGCCGACCTGTCATCGGGCGACGCTCTTTAATATGACAGCGCTATTACAGTGATCGATACGCTGTATTATTTGCTTCCCTCTGTGCTGCGCTCATTTTAGATAAAACCTTTTTAGATTCTGTACCTGCGCCGTGCTAGAAGCAGACGTAGCCGCCATCCAAGATTTAAGGGGGTATTAAACTTTAAATGTTAACCAACGGCACCAGAAACGATGTTAAAGGAAATGTGTCATAGTCTCGGTAATTACATTCAATTGGTAGAAAAGGAAGAAAAAACTTTTTTTCCCCTCTTTTTGCACGTTGTAGCGACTTCTGTGGGAACGACTGTGTTGAAGTGGAGCAGGCTGTGTGTGCTTTATGGCTGCTGAAATGAATGGGAGTTAATGGAGTACAGCCTTCTCCTCAGAGACAAGCGAGTGGCAGGGGGGCTGCACACGGAACGTTCGCTGTATGCAATGTTACAAGATTTATTCTTACTTGGCTACGCAAATATGAAAAACTAGATCAAAAATCTTAATGAAAACTCAGTTCAAGGATTTTTTAGTTTCCGAAGAATACACTTCCTTTACCTAATAGACCAGATACATCTCCCTGTGACCCATGGGTGCACTTTGATTTTTCCCTAGGTCCCAATACAAAATCTTTATTACTCGCAATGACTTCATATTACATGGGCTTTATATAAATCTCTAATATTATTGAACTGGGAAGACACTAAAACATTTGCAAACACAAAATATTTTTTTCCACTATAATAAATGTTGCAAATAAATAGAAACAATGGAGTAAAGAGAGATATTTAATGAGACACTGTCATGGCCAGATGGCTACAGTGGGGAAAATAAGTATTTGATACTCTGCTGATTTTGCAAGTTTTCCCACCGACAAGGAATGGAGAGGTCTGTAATTTTTATCATAGGTACACGTCACCTGTGAGAGACAGAATCTAATCAGACATACTTATCTGCCAGGAAAGGTCGGGTTGGGGGTCTTATCTACGGCATTATAGAATTCTGTATATCAGCCCTGAAAGGCAGTGGCCGCATCTTATAGCGACCAAACCTGGTGACAGGTTCCCTTTAAGTTGTTTGTCTATTGTATCAAATACTTATTTCATGCAATAAAATGCAAATTCATTATGTAATAAACCATACAATGCGATTTCCTGGTTTTTATTTTTAGATTCTGTCTCACAGGTGAAGTGTACCTTCGATAAAAATTACGGACCTCTCCATTCTTTGTAGGTGGGAAAACTTGCAAAATCGGCAGTTTATCAACTACTTACTTTCCCCACTGTATGTTTGCCCCTGACATGCTTTTTCCATTTGGATCATATTGGTAGTCGTGACTAAGGATATTTGGAGGTTTAATGGCAAGGCCGGCAGTTTTGAAACAGTACTCCACAAGGTCCATATAATGGAGTGTTTGGTTCATGCCCAACCCTGGGTGCACCGTTCTGATGGGGACACGGATGTAATAAAGCTTCCACTAAAACAAGCAGAAACCAAAATCCAGGCTACCTTGTCATTAAATGAAAGAATAAAAGATAAATCTCTGCCAGGAGTAACAAGAGCAAGGAGCAGCGATGAGGCTCAGTGACGGGAATGAATACTGACTTGAACACAAGTAGTTTCTAAACTGCAGCAAGAAGTAAATGAGCAAATGTTCCATGTAAACCCAAAGCATTGAGAGCCCGGATGTTTGATGTGTGACCAAAGGCTGCATGTGTAAAAGTGAGGGTGGGCAAGTATCCGACTGCAAAAAGAGTAGTTCAAAAGAGAGTGCAATAGAGAGGGCTAGTGTAAGAGGGAGCTGAGAGCGCTACTGGGAGGGCTGGTGAAAGAGACCGTGCTACTGGGAGGGCTGGTGAAAGAGAGAGTGCTACTGGGAGGGCTGGAGTAAGAGAGAGTGCTACTGGGAGGGCTGGTGTAAGAGAGAGTGCTACTGGGAGGGCTGGTGTAAGAGAGAGTGCTACTGGGAGGGTTGGTGTAAGAGAGAGTGCTACTGGGAGGGCTGGTGTAAGAGAGAGTGCTACTGGGAGGGTTGGTGTAAGAGAGAGTGCTACTGGAGGGCTGGTGAAAGAGAGAGTGCTACTGGGAGGGTTGGTGTAAGAGAGAGTGCTACTGGGAGGGCTGTTGAAAGAGAGAGTGCTACTGGGAGGGCTGTTGAAAGAGAGAGTGCTACTGGGAGGGCTGGTGAAAGAGAGAGTGCTACTGGGAGGGTTGGTGTAAGAGAGAGTGCTACTGGGAGGGCTGTTGAAAGAGAGAGTGCTACTGGGAGGGCTGGTGTAAGAGAGAGTGCTACTGGGAGGGATAGAGTAAGAGAGAGTGCTACTGGGAGGGCTGGTGTAAGAGAGAGTGCTACTGGGAGGGCTGGTGAAAGAGAGAGTGCTACTGGGAGGGCTGGAGTAAGAGAGAGTGCTACTGGGAGGGCTGGTGTAAGAGAGTGCTACTGGGAGGGCTAGTGTAAGAGGGAGTTGAGAGCGCTACTGGGAGGGCTGGCGTAAAAGAGAGTGCTACTGGGAGGGATAGAGTAAGAGAGTGCTACTGGGAGGGCTGGTGTAAGAGTGCTACTGGGAGGGCTGGTGTAAGAGAGAGTGCTACTGGGAGGGCTGGTGTAAGAGAGAGTGCTACTGGGAGGGCTGGTGTAAGAGAGAGTGCTACTGGGAGGGCTGGTGTAAGAGAGAGTGCTACTGGGAGGGCTGGTGTAAGAGAGAGTGCTACTGGGAGGGCTGGTGTAAGAGAGAGTGCTACTGGGAGGGCTGGTGTAAGAGAGAGTGCTACTGGGAGGGCTGGTGTAAGAGAGAGTGCCACTGGGAGGGCTGGTGTAAGAGAGAGTGCTACTGGGAGGGCTGGTGTAAGAGAGAGTGCTACTGGGAGGGCTGGTGTTAGAGAGAGTGCTACTGGGAGGGCTGGTGTAAGAGAGAGTGCTACTGGGAGGGCTGGTGTTAGAGAGAGTGCTACTGGGAGGGCTGGTGTAAGAGAGAGTGCTACTGGGAGGGCTGGTGTAAGAGAGAGTGCTACTGGGAGGGCTGGTGTAGGAGAGAGTGCTACTGGGAGGGCTGGTGTAAGAGAGAGTGCTACTGGGAGGGCTGGTGTAAGAGAGAGTGCTACTGGGAGGGCTGGTGTAAGAGAGAGTGCTACTGGGAGGGCTGGTGTAGGAGAGAGTGCTACTGGGAGGGCTGGTGTTAGAGAGAGTGCTACTGGGAGGGCTGGTGTAAGAGAGAGTGCTACTGGGAGGGCTGGTGTTAGAGAGAGTGCTACTGGGAGGGCTGGTGTAAGAGAGAGTGCTACTGGGAGGGCTGATGTAAGAGAGAGTGCTACTGGGAGGGCTGGTGTAAGAGAGAGTGCTACTGGGAGGGCTGGTGTAAGAGAGAGTGCTACTGGGAGGGCTGGTGTAAGAGAGAGTGCTACTGGGAGGGCTGGTGTTAGAGAGAGTGCTACTGGGAGGGCTGGTGTAAGAGAGAGTGCTACTGGGAGGGCTGGTGTAAGAGAGAGTGCTACTGGGAGGGCTGGTGTAGGAGAGAGTGCTACTGGGAGGGCTGGTGTAAGAGAGAGTGCTACTGGGAGGGCTGGTGTAAGAGAGAGTGCTACTGGGAGGGCTGGTGTAAGAGAGAGTGCTACTGGGAGGGCTGGTGTAGGAGAGAGTGCTACTGGGAGGGCTGGTGTTAGAGAGAGTGCTACTGGGAGGGCTGGTGTAAGAGAGAGTGCTACTGGGAGGGCTGGTGTTAGAGAGAGTGCTACTGGGAGGGCTGGTGTAAGAGAGAGTGCTACTGGGAGGGCTGATGTAAGAGAGAGTGCTACTGGGAGGGCTGGTGTAAGAGAGAGTGCTACTGGGAGGGCTGGTGTAAGAGAGAGTGCTACTGGGAGGGATAGTGTAAGAGAGTGCTACTGGGAGGGCTGGTGTAAGAGAGAGTGCTACTGGGAGGGCTGGTGTAAGAGAGAGTGCTACTGGAAGGGCTGATGTAAGAGAGAGTGCTACTGGGAGGGCTGGTGTAAGAGAGAGTGCTACTGGGAGGGCTGGTGTAAGAGAGAGTGCTACTGGAAGGGCTGATGTAAGAGAGAGTGCTACTGGGAGGGCTGGTGTAAGAGAGAGTGCTACTGGGAGGGATAGTGTAAGAGAGAGCTGATAGTACTACTGGGAGGGCTGGTGTAAGAGAGAGTGCTACTGGGAGGGCTGGTGTTAGAGAGAGTGCTACTGGGAGGGCTGGTGTAAGAGAGAGTGCTACTGGGAGGGCTGATGTAAGAGAGAGTGCTACTGGGAGGGCTGGTGTAAGAGAGAGTGCTACTGGGAGGGATAGTGTAAGAGAGTGCTACTGGGAGGGCTGATGTAAGAGAGAGTGCTACTGGGAGGGCTGGTGTAAGAGAGAGTGCTACTGGGAGGGCTGGTGTAAGAGAGAGTGCTACTGGGAGGGCTGGTGTAAGAGAGAGTGCTACTGGGAGGGCTGGTGTAAGAGAGAGTGCTACTGGGAGGGATAGTGTAAGAGAGAGTGCTACTGGGAGGGCTGGTGTAAGAGGGAACAGAAATTGCCAAATTGAGCCACACAAGGAACAAAGAAGATCTGTAGATCTGTGGAAATCATTATGTGAACGTAGCCTTATTTCTTCTTTCACCCGGTACACAGCATCGTACTGTGGAGACATCACACTATGCTGGACACCGTGGAGATGAGCTGTGAGGACTTTAGGACTGTGGCTTAGTGCAAAAACAAACTGCAATACGTTTCCTCTTTCGCGTCTTTCAAAGTTGGGAGACACCGTACACTACTGCAACAAAAAGTTATACTGCAGGACTAATCATCATAATTAGCATTAATAGAGAGTAGACTGTCCTCAAATCTGAGTAGACTTTTTTTTTATCTTGCATCATTTGCATTGGCTTTACCTAATACAGGAATGTTCTCATTCACTGACAGCAAGCGGAATATTGAAAATGGTGATAAATGAAGCCAGAAAGTCTATTAGAAAGTTGGAGAACTTTTTATCATGCAAAGATGAGGCTTTATTGACAGAACTGGAAACGCTGTAGGAGTCCACAAACAAGCATCTTGCAAATTTCAATTTAGGCTCCACCGGATTGCACTATACGACCGAGCTAAAACTATGACAAAAGGAAAAATAACATGCGCAAAAGCAATTGCTCCTTGTTAATGTCTTTGAGACAAAAAAAGTAATTTCTATGCAGTAAAGTCGAGAAAGTCAGTGTTGCCACATTTAATCCCACCAAATGAATGTGTGATTGCGTCTCTCTCACAATGTGCGGGTGGGTGACAGGGGTTGGTATTGCTACATTTAAATCGATCGCTCTCTTTGGAGGTTCTGTATTCCATCTTCATTCTGCTGGCTCAACGCTTTATCAAGCCAATTTCCAATGAAGCAAGAAACATATAATGAGAGGAGATTGTGTCATATCCTCGCCTGGTTCCTCTAACAAAGCTGTTAGGGTCTAAATAAAATAAAATTAATTGCATTGGAAAAGTTAATGCAACAAATTGGAGTGTAGAGTGGCAGCTCTCTTAATGCAGGAAAAATGAGATTATTATGTGAGCTGAAGAACTGGCAGGAGCAGCGCTCTACGCATCATAGAAGAGGGAAACAGCGCCACACTCCACCGGGACTGAGAAGAGACTGCTGCAACTCCAGACTGTCGACAAGAGAGGTGATGAGCTTTATCATAAGAAAGAAGAAAACCCTTTTTCTTAAATTAAACAAATACAGATTACCCTTCATTACCATCATCCAGACGGATTACCCACATAATTCAATAAAAACCAAATTCCAGCCACAACTGATAAAAACTTCAATGCCTCAATATACAACCCCTGGCAAAAAAATTATGGAATCACCGGCCTCGGAGGATGTTCATTCAGTCGTTTAATTTTGTAGCAAAAAAACAGATCACAGACATGGCACAAAACTAAAGTAGTTTCAAATGGCAACTCTCTGGCTTTAAGAAACACTAAAAGAAATCAAGAACAAAAAATGTGGTAGTCAGTAATGGTTACTTTTTTTAAACAAGCATAGGGGAAAAATTATGGAATCACTCAATTCTGAGAAAAAAATATGGAATCACCCTGTTAATTTTCATACCCAAAAATAACACCTGCATCAAATTAGATCTGCTCGTTAGTCTGCATCTAAAAAGGAGTGATCACACCTTGGAGAGCTGTTGCACCAAGTGGACTGACATGAATCATGGCTCCAACAGGAAAGATGTCAATTGAAACTAAGGAGAGGATTATCAAACTCTTAAAAGAGGGTAAATCATCATGCAATGTTCTGAAAGATGTTGGTTGTTCACAGTCAGCTGTGTCTACAATCTGGGCCAAATACAATCAACATGGTAAGGTTGTTAAAGGCAAACATACTGGTAGACCGAGAAAGACATCAAAGCGTCAAGACCGGAAACTTAAAGCAATATGTCTCCAAAACAGGAAATGCACAACAAATGAGGAACGAATGGGTGGAAACTGGAGCCAACGTCAGTGACTGAACTGTAAGAAACCGCCTAAAGGTAGTGGGATTTACATACAGAAAAGCTAAACGAAAGCCATCATTAACCCCTAAACAGAAAAAAACAAGGTTACAATGGGCTAAGGAAAAGCAATGGTGGACTGTGGATGAAAGTCATATTCTGTGATGAATCGCAAATCTGCGTTGGGCAAGGTGATGATGCTGGAACTTTTGTTTGGTGCCATTCCAATGAGATTTATAAAGATGACTGCCTGAAGAGAACATGCAAATTTCTACAGTCAATGATGATATGGGGCTGCATGTCAGGTAAAGGCACTGGGGAGATGGGCGTCATTACATCTTCAATAAATGCACAAGTTTCTGTTGATATTGTGGACAGTTTTCTTCCCATCAATTGAAAGGATGTTTGGGGATGATGAAATCATTTTTCAATATGATAATGCATCCTGCCATAGAGCAGAAACTGTGCAAACATTCCTTGAAAAAAGACACATAAGGTCAATGTCATGGCCTGCAAATAGTCCGGATCTCAATTTCAATTGAGAATCTTTGGTGGAAGTTGAAGAAAATGGTCCATGACAAGAATCCAACCTGCAAAGCTGATCTGGAAACAGCAATCAGAGGAAGTTGGAGCCAGATTGATGAAGATTCCTGTGTGACACTCATTAAGTCCAGGCATCAGAGACTGCAAGCTGTAATAAAAGCCAGAGGTGGTGCAACAACATTCTAGTGATGTGTTGGAGTGTTCTTTATGTTTGTTTGTTTTTCATGATTCCATCATTTTTTCCACAGAATTGAGTGATTCCATAATTTTTCCCCTATGCTTGGTTAAAAAAAAGTAACCATTACTGACTGCCACAGTTTTTGTTCTTAATTTCTTTTAGTGTTTCCTAAAGCCAGAAAGTTGCCATTTGAAATGACTTTAGTTTTGTGCCATGTCTGTGATCTGCTTTTTTTCTACGATATTAAACAACTGAATGAACATCCTCCAAGGCCGGTGATTCCATAATTTTTGCCAAGCACGCTCGGGTGGTCTCCGAATATTTGTAACTGCTCGGAGATTTAGTTTTTGTTGACGCAGCTGCATGATTTACGGCTGTTAGCCAGGGTGAGTACATGTGGGGGTTACCTGGTTGCTAGGGAATCCCCACATGTACAGTAATCAAGCTGTCTAACAGTCGCAAATCATGCAGCTGCAGCAAGGAAAACTAAATCTCCGAGCAGTTACAAATAATCAGAGATCAACCGAGCGTGCTCAGGAAAACCCAAGCAACGAGCATACTCACTCTTCACTAATAACTACTATAATTCTGCACCCTGGACAAGCCATGAGTTGGGCAAGTCAAGGAGTCTGAGGTCATAAGCCAGGTGGGTTCATCATATACAGAGGGGCGAGACAAAGGGGTAGTCAGGTAACAGTCCGGGGTCAGAATTCCATGAATGTAGCAGATCAAGACAAAGAGTTTAGGAAAATGGATGGTTAAAGGCAAATCAAAGATGAAACTCAGAGCACAGAGCAAACACACACTACTAGAGCTAAGCTACAACTGGCAACGTTCAAATGATTGACAGCCAGCAAAATATCCAGGTAATTACCCAAAACGAGCGTCACCTGGAGGAAACCCCACAGGTTTGGCAAGATTGGACAGCTGAGCTGTCACTCACAATCCTGACAGCTCAGCACGCCTCTGATCCTGTATGGCAGCTCAGCCGTCACTGGCAGCGTCCTTAGGGCACGGTGAGCGGTGGAATCGTGACAGGACCAATCAAGGTGGAGTTGTGGTGCTGCTATGGGATGGTAATGTTAAAGGGATTGTCCACTACTTGGACAACTCTTTCTTAATCACTGTTTCCCTCTTATAAAATAATAGCAGTGGACAACTCCTTTAAAGATGAGCTAGTTGGACCTTTTCGGTTTGAAGAAGGACACAAAATCAACACCCAAACCTCCTGCCAGTGTTTAGAAGACATTTTCTCAAAGCAGTGGTGCAGGAAACAGTCAACATCTTTCAAGAAAACCATGATTTTTCTGCAGCACGAGGTTCCATCACAGCATCGACATCTGCACTGCCCGGTACCAGTAAAGGCCGTAAAGATGAAAGAATAATAACCTGGCTCCTTCCTCACCCGACCTAAACCCTAGGGAGAACTTGTGCTGTGGCCCTTCTTACACGTGAGATTTCCAGTGAAGGACAACAGTCCACTCTCCGATCAATGGCTGGGAGGCTGTGTTTGGAGCTGCCCAAAAAGTTGATTATCAACAGAAGCTGACAGTCTCCATGGATGGAGATTATGACTGTTATCCAACAGAAAGGCGGCCATATTGCTATATTGGTCTCAGAGATTTTTTAGAAATGTGTATTAATACATTTTAACACCTTTCTGCCCTCGGACGGAATAGTATGAGCCCGCATCAAAGCCGGGACATCTCAGCTGTTTTGTACAGCTGACATGTGGCCGCAATAGGCGCGGGTGGAATCGCGATCCGCCCGCATCTATTAACTAGTTAAATGCCGCTGTCAAACTCTGACAGAGGCATTTAAGAAGCGCTTCCAGCCATGTGGCTGGAAATACGCGCATCGCTGACCCCCGTCACTTGATTGAGGTCATCGGCACATCGGCATAACAACCAGAGGTCTCCTTGAGACCTCTATGGTTGTTGATGCCGCATTGCTATGAGCGCCACCCTGTGATCGGCACACATAGCAATGCAGTAATTCTGCTACTTAGGGGAGATCTGAGCATCGCCTCTATGTAGCAAAGCCGATCAAGTTGTGGCAGTTTTTAGCCTCCCATGGAGGCTATTGAAGCATGCCAAAATTTAAAAAAAATATTTTTAAAAATATGAAAAAATAAAGAAAATAATAGTTTAAATCACCCCCCTTACGCACCAATGAAAATGAAACTATAAAAAAAAATTCAACCCTACACATATTTGGTATTGCCACGTTCAGAATCGCCCGATCTATCAATAAAAAAAAAAAGGATTAACCTGATTGCTAAACGGCTAGCGACAAAAAAAGTCAAAACGTCAGAATTATGTTTTTTTGGTCACCGTGACATTGCATTAAAATACAATATCAGGTGATCAAAAGAACATATCTGCACCAAAATGGTATCATTAAAAAACGTCAGCTTGGCACGCAAAAAATAAGCCCTCACCCGACCCGAGATCACGAAAAATAAAGACACTACGGGTATCGGAAAATGGCGCAATTTTTTTTCTAGCAAATTTTTTTTCACCACTTAGATAAAAAAGAACCTAGACATGTTTGGTGTCTATGAACTCGTAATGACCTGAAAAATCATAATGTCCGCTCAGTTTTAGCATTTAGTGAACCTAGCAAAAAAGTCAAACAAAAAACAAGTGTGGGATTGCACTTTTTTTGCAATTGCACAGCACTTGGAATTTTTTTTTCCAGATTTTGAGTACACGACATGATAAAACCAATGGTGTCGTTCAAAAATACAATTCATCCGATAAAAAAACAAGCCCTCATATTGACGGAAAAATTAAAAAAGTTACGGCTCTGGGAAGAAGGGGAGCGAAAAAAAGGAAAACGCAAAACCGAAAAAAGCTGGGGTCATGAAGGGGTTAACTTGTTTGGTTATTCTAACATCAACAGATGAAAATAAACATTATATATTTAGTTGCATAATAATTCTGCACACAAGAGATATTCTTCTACTTTCTTAAATAATAAATATTCAGGTTTATTGACCTTTTGAATTGAGTGACAACTCTGGACTTGCGCAATAATATAATGAATTATGCAAATTGCCTAATAATTCTGCACACAGTGTATGTATAAGAATATAACTTTTAATGCGCATTGTATATGTATTTGTGCTTCTTTTATGTAAATGATCCTTTAAATATAGTTATCTATATTTTTCTCCTGTGGATTCTTTTCTGTAAATGTAATGTTTTTATTTAGATTTCCACAGATATAAATGATGGCAATCCAGAGTAATACATTGAGAGCAGCACAAATTAGAGCAGGTGATCTGAGCAATAGATGGCGCTGCGTGCTCCTCAGTAATGCGGGGTCCTCTAGGATTAATCTGCCCTAGATTCTTTTAAGGCAATTAGCAGAGCGCTCTTATTACCTACGTTCAGATTTTCCAGCATGGGAGAGGATTTTTTTTTTTCTTTGCAATTGAAACAGCAAATTTTAGAATGCGAAGGATTTAAATAAACCTCAGAGGCTGCAAAAATGATGGGCACTATATGAGGCCAATTACAACGTGTAAACCATATATCTTATGGTGACATTGCTGAATATTCCTGTCCGGGATTTAATTACCAGCCGAAGATGCTGTGCTGCCACCCGTATGTTCTGCGATATCTGAATTAATAATTTCTCAGCAGTGTAATTGTATAGAGAACAATATTATAAATGTATATCTTCCACTGTGTGGTAATTTTAATCACGCAATGCATAAAGCATCCTAATGGAGAATCATTGCTGGGGATTTCACTGTAAGTACATGCCAGTGCTTCTATTGTCAAGTGGCGTTTAAGAGGCAAAAGATTAAAACCCACTCTACCCCCTAACTTACCTTGGCCAGTGCAAAGTGGCTTTTTTGCACCCCGTTGGCACCAAGAACCTGAGCCACATGCCCAACTTGCCCCCCCCACTATGGACGCTCTCTGTATAACACGGACGATGATCACATTGCAAAGCTCGGACTGGCCGCTGGCTCTCCTGACCCAAGAACGGCAGCATGTATTTCTATACAGATGTCACACTCGGATCAGGAGAGCTGCCAGCCAGTCCGAGCTTTGCAATGTGATCGTCGTCCGTGATATGCCTGCACCCTTACACTGCGGTTTTACACCTGCGGTTTTCTATTATGGAGCAGCTGTAAAACCGCTGAGGAATCCGCACAAATAATTGACATGCTGCGGAATGTAAACCGCTGCGTTTCCGCGTGTTTTTTTCTGCAGCATGTGCACTGCGGATTGCGTTTCCCATAGGTTTACATTGTACTGTAAACGCATGGGAAACTGCTGCGGATCCGCAGCTGCGGAAACGCTGCGCAGTCGCAGCAAAATCCGCAACGTGTGCACATACCCTTACAGTTATGTCCTGGCCAGATCAGCCTGCTGGACGACACATAGGTGAAGGTTTAGGTTACCACTAGAACTGGCAGTCAGTTCTGGCCAAGACTGTTGCATTAAAGGGGAAAATGTCATGTCTCCAAAGTGTTAACCCGCAGATACAGTAGCATTGAAAAGTTTTCACACCCCTGGTCAAAATTACTGTTATTATGAACAGTTAAGCAAGGTGAAGACAAAATGAACTCTAAAAGGGCTGAAGTTAAGGATGACACATTTCCTATGCATGTTGGGCAAATATATGTATATATTTTCATCTTTTGCATTTTGAAAATTACAAAAAGGGAAATGGGCAGATGCAAATGTTTGTGCACCCTAGGAGATGCCTGTGCTCAGATAACTTTGACCAATCTTTCAGACCTTAATTAGCCTGTTAGGGTTATGGCTTGTTCACTATCATGGTTAGGAAAGGGGAGGTGATGCAAATTTCCCAGCTTTATTAAAACCGGCCTCCTGTAACCTTGCGCCATAAAACAGCAGTCATGGGTTCTTCTAAGTAGCCGCCTAGCACCCTGAAAATGAAAATGGTGGAGGCCACAAAGCAGGAGAAGGGTATAAGAAGATAGCAAAGCGTTTTCAAGTTGCCCTTTCCTGTTCAAAATGTAATTAAGAAACGACAGTTACCAGAAACAGTGGAGGTCAAGATAAGGTCTGGAAGACCAAGCTAAATGTCAGTGAGAGCTGATTGTAGGATTGCTAGAGAAGCAAATCAGAACCCCTGCTTGACTGCAAAAGACCTTCAGAAAGATTTAGCAGACTCTGGAGTTGTGGTACATTGTTCTACTGCTAAGAGACACCAGCACAAATATGGCCTTCGTGGAAGAGTCATCAGAAGAAAACCTCTCCTGCGTCCTCGGCATAAAATTCAGCATCAGATGTATGCAAAAGAACATCTAAACAAGCCCAATACATTTTGGAAACAAGTCCTAAGGACTGATGAGGTTAAAATAGAACTCTTTGGCTCCAATGATCAAAGGTATGTGTGGAAACAAAAAAAGGGACACAGAATTTCAGGAAAGGAACATTTCACCAAAAATTAAACATGGGGGTGGATCAATCTTATTTTGCAGTTGTGTTGCAGCCAATGGCACAGGGAACATTTCACAGGTAGAGGGAAGAATGGATTCAATGAAATTTCAACAAATTCTTGATGTAAACATAACACCATCTGTAAAAAAAATCTGAAGTTCAAAAGAGGATGACTTCTATGATCCTAAACACATGTCAAAATCCACAATAGACAACCTCAAAAGGAACAAGCTGACGGTTTTATAATGGCCCTCACAGTCCCCTGATCTGAACATTATTAAAAATCCGTAGCTCAAAATAGAAGAGGATGCAAGACGACCCAGGAGTCTAAGAAAACTGGAAGACTTTTCCAAGGAAGTCCCTCAAACAAGAATTGAAAGACTCTTGTCTGGCTATAAAAAGTGTTTACAAGCTGTGATACTTTCAAATGGGGGTTCAACTTGGTACTAACTATGCAGGGTGCCCAAACTCTTGCATCGGCCCATTTTCCTTTTTGTAGTTTTTAAAATGTAAAAGATGAAAAAATACATTTTTTTTGGCTAAAATACAAAGGAAATGTGTCATCTTTAACTTTAGGCATTTTAGAACTTGCTAAACTGTTCACAATGACAATAATTTTGACCAGGGATGCCGAAACTTGTACATGCCACTTTATAGGGTTACAATACTTACATGCCACTTACATAGTAACATAGTTATTGAGGTTGAAAGAAGACTTTAGGTCCATCTAGTTCAAACCATAGCCTAACCTAACATGTTGATCCAGAGGAAGGCAAAAAAAAAACCATGTAGCAAGGAGTAAGCTCCACACTGGGGGAAAAAATTCCTTCCCGACTCCACATACGGCAATCAGACTAGTTCCCTGGATCAACGCCCTATCAAGGAATCTAGTGTATATACCCTGTAACATTATACTTTTCAAGAAAGGCATCCAGTCCCCTCTTAAATTTAAGTAATGAATCACTCATTACAATATCATACGGCAGAGAGTTCCATAGTCTCACTGCTCTTACAGTAAAGAATCCGCGTCTGTTATTATGCTTAAACCTTCTTTCCTCCAGACGTAGAGGATGCCCCATTGTCCCTGTTTCAGGTCTATGATTAAAAAGATCATCAGAAAGGTCTTTGTACTGTCCCCTCATATATTTATACATTAAAATAAGATCACCCCTTAGTCTTCGTTTTTCCAAAGTAAATAGCCCCAAGTGTAATAACCTATCTTGGTATTGCAGACCCCCCAGTCCTCTAATAACCTTGGTCGCTCTTCTCTGCACCCGCTCTAGTTCAGCTATGTCTTTCTTATACACCGGAGACCAGAACTGTGCACAGTATTCTAAGTGTGGTCGAACTAGTGACTTGTATAGAGGTAAAATTATGTTCTCCTCATGAGCATCTATGCCTCTTTTAACCCCTTCATGACCCAGCCTATTTTGACCTTAAAGACCTTGCCATTTTTGCAATTCTCACCAGTGTCCCTTTATGAGGTAATAACTCAGGAACGCCTAAACGAATCCTACCGATTCTGAGACTGTTTTTCGTGACATATTGGGCTTCATGTTACTGGTAAATTTAGGTCAATAATTTTTGAGTTTATTTGTGAAAAAAACGGAAATTTGGAGAAAATTTTGCAATTTTCAAATTTTGAATTTTTATTCTGTTGAACCAGAGAGTTATGTGACACAAAATAGTTAATAAATAACATTTCCCACATGTCTACTTTACATCAGCACAATTTTGGAAACAAAATTTTTGTTTGCTAGGAAGTTATAAGGGTTAAAATTTGACCAGCGATTTCTCATTGTTACAACAACATTTACAAAACCCTTTTTTTTAGGGACCACCTCACATTTGAAGTCAGTTTGAGGGGTCTATATGGCTGAAAATACCCAAAAGTGACACCATTCTAAAAACTGCACCCCTCAAGGTGCCCAAAACCACATTCAAGAAGTTTATTAACCCTTCAGGTGTTTCACAGCAGCAGAAGCAACATGGAACGAAAAAATGAACATTTAACTTTTCAGTCACAAAAATGATCTTTTAGCAACAATTTTTTTTATTTTCCCGAGGGTAAAAGGAGAAACTGGACATGGACAGTTGTTGTCCAATTTGTCCTGAGTACACCAATACCTCATATGTGGGGGTAAACCACTGTTTGGGCGCACGACAGGGCTCGGAAGGGAAGGAGCGCCATTTGACTTTTTGAATGAAAATTTGGCTCCAATCTTTAGCTGACACCATGTTGCGTTTGGAGAGCCCCTGTGTGCCTAAAGATTGGAGCTCCCCCACAAGTGACCACATTTTGGAAACTAGACCCCCCAGGAACTTATCTAGATGCATAGTGAGCACTTTAAACCCCCAGATGCTTCACAAATTGATTCGTAAAGATGAAAAAGTACTTTTTTTTCACAAAAAAGTTCTTTTAGCCTCAATTTTTTCATTTTCACATGGGCAACAGGATAAAATGGATCCTAAAGTTTGTTGGGCAATTTCTCCTGAGTACACCGATACCTCACATGTTGGGGTAAGTCACTGTTTGGGCACATGGTAAGGCTCGGAAGGGAAGGAGCGCCATTTGACTTTTTGAATGAAAAATTAGCTCCAATCGTTAGCGGACACCATGTCGCGTTTGGAGAGCCCCTGTGTGCCTAAACATTGGAGCTCCCCCACATGTGACCCTATTTTGGAAACTAGATCCCCCAAGGAACTTATCTAGATGCATAGTGAGCATTTTAAACCCTCAGGTGCTTCACAAATTGATCCGTAAAAATGAAAAAGTACCTTTTTCACAAACATTTTCTTTTAGCCTCAATTATTTCATTTTCCCATGGGCAATAGGATAAAATGGATCCTAAAATGTGTTGGGCAATTTCTCCTGAGTACACCGATACCTCATATGTGGGGGTAAACCACTGTTTGGGCGCATGGCAGAGCTCGGAAGGGAAGGAGCTTTTTTAATGGAAAATTAGCTCCAATAATTAGCGGACACCATGTCGCGTTTGGAGAGCCCCTGTGTGCCTAAACATTGAAGCTCCCCCACAAGTGACCCCATTTTGGAAACTAGACCTCCCAAGGAACTAATCTAGAAGTGTGGTGAGCACTTTGAACCCCCAAGTGCTTCACAGAAGTTTATAACGCAGAGCCGTGAAAATAAAAAATAATTTTTCTTTCCTCAAAAATAATTTTTTAGCCCACAATTTTTTATTTTCACAAAGGTAACAGGAGAAATTGGACCTCAAAAGTTGTCCAGTTTGTCCTGAGTACGCTGATACCTCATATGTTGGGGTAAACCACTGTTTGGGCACATGTCGGGGCTCGGAAAGGAGCACCATTTGACTTTTTGAACGAAAGATTGGCTGGAATCAATGGTTGCGCCATGTCGCGTTAGGAGACCCCCTGATGTGCCTAAACAGTGGAAACCCCTCAATAATAAATCCAACACTAACCCCAACACACCCCTAACCCTAATCCCAACCTAAACCATAACCCTATCCACAAGCCTAACCCTAACCTCAACACACCCCTAACCCTAATCTTAACCCTAATTCCAACCCTAATTCCAACCCTAACCCTAAGGCTATGCGGATTTGTGTGTGGATTTTTTCACACCGTTTTTTAAAAATCTGCAGGTAAAACGCACTGCGTTTTACCTGCGGATTTACCGTGGATTTCCATTGTTTTTTATGCGGATTTCACCTATTGATTCCTGTACAGGAATAGGTGTAAAACGCTGCGGAATCCACACAAAGAATTTACATGCTGTGGAAAATACAGAGCGTGCACAGTGGATTTGGTTTTCCATAGGTTTACATGGTACTGTAAACATGATGGAAAACAGCAGCCAATCCGCTGCGGATCCACAACCAAATCCGCACTTTGTGCACATTCTAACCCTAACCCCAATTCTAACCCTAACCCTAATTTTAACCCTAACCCTAATTGCAACCCTAACCCTAATTGCAACTCTAACCCTAACTCTAACCCTAACCCTAGTGGAAAAATAAAAATAAATATATTTCCTTTATTTTATTATGCTCGCTACCTATGGGAGTGATAAAGGGGGGGGTTTATTTACTATTTTTTTTTATTTGATCACTGTGATAGAACCTATCACAGTGATCAAAATGTACCTGGACTGAATCTGCTGGCCGGCAGATTCGGCGGGCGCACTGCGCATGTGCCCTCCGTTTTGGAGGATGGCGGTGCCCATAGGAGAAGACGGAGGGACACCGGGACTTGGTAAGTATGGGGGGGTGGGATCGGACAGTGGGGGGGGGCAGAGTGGAGGACGGGGGGCAGAGGGGAGAGGAGGGCAGCGAAGGACACGACGGAGGGGAGGAAAGACAGCGGTGGCAGATCGCCGCTGTCAGTCGGTGGAGGGGGCACATCGGGGTTTCCAGCCGTGGCCGATGATATTTGTTATGCTGTGCTATCAGGCAACACAGTGTGCAGTAATCAGCGCACATACAGTGATATGGCAATAACCCAAAAACAATAGAACAAGCTCTGAGACGTGGAATCTCTGCAGACTGCAATACCTGAACCTATCCTCACACAACTAAAAGCAGCAGTGGATTGCGCCTAACACTACCTATGCAACTCGGCACTGCCTGAGGAGCTGACTAGCCTGAAGAAAGAAATACAAGCCTGACTTGCCTCAGAGAAATACCCCAAAGGAATAGGCAGCCCCCCACATATAATGACTGTTAGCAAGATGAAAAGACAAAACGTAGGAATGAAATAGATTCAGCAAAGTGAGGCCCGATATTCTAGACAGAGCGAGGATAGCAAAGAGAACTATGCAGTCTACAAAAAACCCTAAAGCAGAACCACGCAAAGGGGGGCAAAAAGACCCACCGTGCCGAACTAACGGCACGGCGGTGCACCCTTTGCGTCTCAGAGCTTCCAGCAAAAGAGAATAGCACAGCTGGACAGAAAAAAACGGAAACAAAAACAAAGTAACACTTATCTAGCAGAGCAGCAGGCCACAGGAAAGATGCAGTAGCTCAGATCCAACACTGGAACATTGACAAGGAGCAAGGAAGACAGACTCAGGTGGAGTTAAATTGCAAGGCAGCCAACGAGCTCACCAAAACACCTGAGGGAGGAAGCCCAGAGGCTGCAATACCACTTGTGACCACAGGAGTGAATTCAGCCACAGAATTCACAACAGTACCCCCCCCTTGAGGAGGGGTCACTGAACCCTCACCAGAACCCCCAGGCCGACCAGGATGAGCCACATGAAAGGCACGAACAAGATCTGGGGCATGGACATCAGAGGCAAAAACCCAGGAATTATCCTCCTGAGCATAACCCTTCCATTTGACCAGATACTGGAGTTTCCGTCTAGAGACACGAGAATCCAAAATTTTCTCCACAATATACTCCAATTCCCCCTCCACCAAAACAGGGGCAGGAGGCTCCACAGATGGAACCATAGGTGCCACGTATCTTCTCAACAACGACCTATGGAATACATTATGTATGGAAAAGGAGTCTGGGAGGGTCAGACGAAAAGACACCGGATTGAGAATCTCAGAAATCCTATACGGACCAATAAAACGAGGTTTAAATTTAGGAGAGGAAACCTTCATAGGAATATGACGAGAAGATAACCAAACCAGATCCCCAACACGAAGTCGGGGACCCACACGGCGTCTACGATTAGCGAAAAGCTGAGCCTTCTCCTGGGACAAGGTCAAATTGTCCACTACCTGAGTCCAGATCTGCTGCAACCTGTCCACCACAGAATCCACACCAGGACAGTCCGAAGACTCAACCTGTCCTGAAGAGAAACGAGGATGGAACCCAGAATTGCAGAAAAATGGAGAGACCAAGGTAGCCGAGCTGGCCCGATTATTAAGGGCGAACTCAGCCAACGGCAAAAATGACACCCAATCATCCTGGTCAGCAGAAACAAAACATCTCAGATATGTTTCCAAGGTCTGATTGGTTCGTTCGGTCTGGCCATTAGTCTGAGGATGGAAGGCCGAGGAAAAAGATAGGTCAATGCCCATCCTACCACAAAAGGCTCGCCAAAACCTCGAGACAAACTGGGAACCTCTGTCAGAAACAATATTCTCAGGAATGCCATGCAAACGAACCACATGCTGGAAGAACAAAGGCACCAAATCAGAGGAGGAAGGCAATTTAACCAAGGGCACCAGATGGACCATTTTAGAAAAGCGATCACAGACCACCCAAATGACCGACATCTTTTGAGAAATGGGAAGGTCAGAAATGAAATCCATCGAAATATGTGTCCAAGGCCTCTTCGGGACCGGCAAGGGCAAAAGCAACCCACTGGCACGTGAACAGCAGGGCTTAGCCCTAGCACAAATCCCACAGGACTGCACAAAAGCACGCACATCCCGTGACAGAGATGGCCACCAGAAGGATCTAGCCACTAACTCTCTGGTACCAAAGATTCCTGGATGACCAGCCAGCACCGAACAATGAAGTTCAGAGATAACTTTACTAGTCCACCTATCAGGGACGAACAGTTTCTCGGCCGGACAACGATCAGGTTTATTAGCCTGAAATTTCTGCAACACTCTCCGCAAATCAGGAGAGATGGCAGACACAATGACTCCTTCCTTGAGGATACTCGCCGGCTCAGATAACCCCGGAGAGTCGGGCACAAAACTCCTAGACAGAGCATCCGCCTTCACATTTTTAGAGCCCAGAAGGTACGAAATCACAAAATCAAAACGAGCAAAAAATAACGACTAACGGGTCTGTCTAGGATTCAAGCGCTTGGCAGACTCGAGATAAGTAAGATTCTTATGATCAGTCAATACCACCACGCGATGCTTAGCTCCCTCAAGCCAATGACGCCACTCCTCGAATGCCCACTTCATGGCCAGCAACTCTCGGTTGCCCACATCATAATTACGCTCAGCAGCAGAAAATTTCCTGGAAAAGAAAGCACATGGTTTCAACACTGAGCAACCAGAACCTCTCTGTGACAAAACCGCCCCTGCTCCAATCTCAGAAGCATCAACCTCGACCTGGAACGGAAGAGAAACATCTGGTTGACACAACACAGGGGCACAGCAAAAACGACGCTTCAACTCCTGAAAAGCTTCCACGGCAGCAGAAGACCAATTAACCAAATCAGCACCCTTCTTGGTCAAATCGGTCAATGGTCTGGCAATGCTAGAAAAATTACAGATGAAGTGACGATAAAAATTAGCAAAGCCCAGGAATTTCTGCAGACTTTTCAGAGATGTCGGCTGAGTCCAATCCTGGATGGCCTGGACCTTAACCGGATCCATCTCGATAGTAGAAGGGGAAAAGATGAACCCCAAAAATGAAACTTTCTGCACACCGAAGAGACACTTTGATCCCTTCACGAACAAGGAATTAGCACGCAGTACCTGGAAAACCATTCTGACTTGCTTCACATGAGACTCCCAATCATCAGAGAAGATCAAAATGTCATCCAAGTAAACAATCAGGAATTTATCCAGATACTCACGGAAAATGTCATGCATAAAAGACTGAAAAACAGATGGAGCATTGGCAAGTCCGAACGGCATCACCAGATACTCAAAATGACCCTCGGGCGTATTAAATGCCGTTTTCCATTCATCTCCCTGCCTGATTCTCACCAGATTATACGCACCACGAAGATCAATCTTAGTAAACCAACTAGCCCCCTTAATCCGAGCAAACAAGTCAGATATCAATGGCAAGGGATACTGAAACTTAACAGCGATCTTATTAAGAAGGCGGTAATCAATACAGGGTCTTAGCGAACCATCCTTTTTGGCTACAAAAAAGAACCCTGCTCCCAATGGTGATGACGATGGACGAATATGTCCCTTCTCCAGGGATTCTTTCACATAACTGCGCATAGCGGTGTGTTCAGGCACGGATAAATTAAATAATCGACCTTTAGGGAATTTACTACCAGGAATCAAATTGATAGCACAATCACAATTCCTATGCGGAGGTAGAGCATCGGACTTGGGCTCTTCAAATACATCCTGATAATCAGACAAGAACTCTGGGACCTCAGAAGGGGTGGATGACGAAATCGACAAAAATGGAACATCACCATGTACTCCCTGACAACCCCAGCTGGTTACCGACATAGAGTTCCAATCTAATACTGGATTATGGGTTTGTAGCCATGGCAACCCCAACACGACCACATCATGCAGATTATGCAGTACCAGAAAGCGAATAACTTCCTGATGTGCAGGAGCCATGCACATGGTCAGCTGGGCCCAGTACTGAGGCTTATTCTTGGCCAAAGGTGTAGCATCAATTCCTCTCAACGGAATAGGACACCGCAAAGGCTCCAAGAAAAATCCACAACGTTTAGCATAATCCAAATCCATCAGATTCAGGGCAGCGCCTGAATCCACAAACGCCATGACAGAATACGATGACAAAGAGCATATCAAGGTAATGGACAGAAGGAATTTGGACTGTACAGTACCAATGACGGCAGAGCTATCGAACCGCCTAGTGCGCTTAGGACAATTAGAAATAGCATGAGTGGAATCACCACAGTAGAAACACAGCCTGTTCAGACGTCTGTATTCCTGCCGTTCAACTTTAGTCATAGTCCTGTCGCACTGCATAGGCTCAGGTTTACTCTCAGACAATACCGCCAGATGGTGCACAGAATTACGCTCGCGCAAGCGACGACCGATCTGAATGGCCAAGGACATAGACTCATTCAAACCAGCAGGCATAGGAAATCCCACCATGACATCCTTAAGAGCTTCAGAGAGACCCTTTCTGAACCAAGCCGCCAGTGCAGATTCATTCCACAGAGTGAGTACTGACCACTTCCTAAATTTCTGACAATATACTTCTACATCATCCTGACCCTGGCATAAAGCCAGCAAATTTTTCTCAGCCTGATCCACTGAATTAGGCTCATCGTAAAGCAATCCAAGCGCCTGGAAAAACGCATCAACATTACTCAATGCAGGGTCTCCTGGCGCAAGAGAAAACGCCCAGTCCTGTGGGTCGCCGCGCAAAAAAGAAATAATAATCAAAACCTGTTGAATAGGATTACCAGAAGAATGAGGTTTCAAGACCAGAAATAGCTTACAATTATTTTTGAAGCTCAGGAACTTAGTTCTGTCACCAAAAAACAAATCAGGAATAGGAATTCTTGGTTCTAGCATAGATTTCTGATCAATAGTATCTTGAATCTTTTGTACATTTATAACGAGATTATCCATTGAGGAGCACAGAGCCTGAATATCCATGTCCACAGCTGTGTCCTGAAGCACTCTAATGTCTAGGGGAAAAAAAGAACTGAAGACAGAACTGAGGAGAAAAAAAAAAAAAAAATGATGTCAGGACTTCTTTTTTCCCTCTATTGAGAATCATTGGTTTTGGCTCCTTGTACTGTTATGCTGTGCTATCAGGCAACACAGTGTGCAGTAATCAGCGCACATACAGTGATATGGCAATAACCCAAAAACAATAGAACAAGCTCTGAGACCTGGAATCTCTGCAGACTGCAATACCTGAACCTATCCTCACACAACTAAAAGCAGCAGTGGATTGCGTCTAACACTACCTATGCAACTCGGCACTGCCTGAGGAGCTGACTAGCCTGAAGAAAGAAATACAAGCCTGACTTGCCTCAGAGAAATACCCCAAAGGAATAGGCAGCCCCCCACATATAATGACTGTTAGCAAGATGAAAAGACAAAACGTAGGAATGAAATAGATTCAGCAAAGTGAGGCCCGATATTCTAGACAGAGCGAGGATAGCAAAGAGAACTATGCAGTCTACAAAAAACCCTAAAGCAGAACCACGCAAAGGGGGGCAAAAAGACCCACCGTGCCGAACTAACGGCACGGCGGTGCACCCTTTGCGTCTCAGAGCTTCCAGCAAAAGAGAATAGCACAGCTGGACAGAAAAAACGGAAACAAAAACAAAGTAACACTTATCTAGCAGAGCAGCAGGCCACAGGAAAGATGCAGTAGCTCAGATCCAACACTGGAACATTGACAAGGAGCAAGGAAGACAGACTCAGGTGGAGTTAAATAGCAAGGCAGCCAACGAGCTCACCAAAACACCTGAGGGAGGAAGCCCAGAGGCTGCAATACCACTTGTGACCACAGGAGTGAATTCAGCCACAGAATTCACAACAGATATTGCAGCATCGGCCACGGCTGGATTGTAATATTTCACCAAGTTTCATAGGTGAAATATTACAAATTGCTCTGATTGGCTGTTTCATTTTCAACAGCCAATTAGAGCGATCGTAGCCACGTGGGGGCAAAGCCACCCCCCTGGGCTGCAGTACCACTCCCCTTGTCCCTGCAGATCGATTGAAATTTGAGTTAACCCTTTCACCCGATCTGCAGGAACGCGATCATTCTGTGACACAGCATATGCGTCACAGGTCGGATTGGCACTGACTTTCATGACGCATACGCTGTGCCACAGGTCAGGAAAGGGTTAATACATCCCATTATTTTATTTGCCTTTGTAGCAGCTGACTGACACTGGCTACTGAACATGAGTTTGTCATCCACCCATACACCCAGGTCTTTTTCATTGACGGTTTTGCCCAGAGTTTTAGAATTAAGCACATACTGTAGTTATATATCAAATTACTTCTACCCTAGTGCATGACCTTACATTTATCCCCATTAAAGCTCATTTGCCATTTATCAGCCCAAGCTTCTAGTTTACATAAATCATCCTGTAATATAAAATTGTCCTCCTCTGTATTGATTACCCTGCAGAGTTTAGTGTCATCTGCAAATATTGAAATTCTGCTCTGTATGCCCCCTACAAGGTCATTAATAAATATGTTAAAAAGAAGAGGGCCTAATACTGACCCTTGTGGTATCCCACTGCTAACCGCGACCCCGTCCTAGTGTGCTCCATTAATAACCACTTACCGTATATACTCGAGTATAAGCCGAGATTTTCAGCCCATTTTTGGGGGGCTGAAAGTCCCCCTCTCGGCTTATACTCGAGTCATACCCAGGGGTCGGCAGGGGAGGGGGAGCGGGGACTGTCTAATTATACTTACCTACTCCTGGCGTGGTCCCTGCAGGTCCCCGGCTCCCTGGTGCCCCAGCTTCTTCCCATAGGGGTGGAGCCGCATAATTCATTACTGTAATGAGCGGTAACGGTGACCACTCAATACAGGAAGAAGCTGCAGCTTCAGGGAAGCAGGGACTGTACAGCGCCAGGAGCAGGTGAGTATAACGGAGAGCGCAGCGCTGTGCGATATTCACCTGCTCCTCCTTCCAGCTGCCGCTCCGTCTTCAGCGTCTTCTGCAGTGACGCTCAGGTCAGAGGGCGCGGTGACGTGGTTAGTGCGCGCCCTCTGCCTGAACGTCAGTGCGGAAGACGCTGAAGATGGAGCGGCGCCGGAACGAGGAGCAGGTGAATATTGAAAGTGCCGGGGGCCTGAGCGACGGAGAGGTGAGTATGTGATTTTTTTTTTATCGCAGCAACAGCAAATGGGGCAAGTGTCTGTATGGAGCATCTATGGGGCCATAACGTTTGTGCAGCACTATATGGGGCAAGTGTCTGTATGGGGCCATAACGTTTGTGCAGCATTATATGGGGCAAGTGTCTGTATGGGGCCATAACGTTTGGGGGCAAATATCTTTATAGAGCACCTTATGGGGCCATAATTAACGTTTCTGCAGCATTATATGGGGCAAATGCCTGTATGGAGCATCCTATGGGGCCATAATCAGCATTTGTGCAGCATTATATTGGGCAAATGTGTCTATGGAGCATCTTCTGCGGCCATTATTAACCTTTATGCATGATTATATGGGGCATATTTTAATATGGAACATCTTATGGGCCCATCATGAACTGTATGGAGCATTATATGGGGCTCCTGATTCAATATGGATATTCAAAAACACTTGACCTACTGATGTCTCAATTAATTTTACTTTTATTGGTATCTATTTTTACTTTTGACATTTACCGGTAGCTGCTGCATTTCCCACCCTAGGCTTATAGTCGAGTCATTAAGTTTTCCAAGTTTTTTGTGTCAACATTAGGGGGGTCGGTTTATACTCGGGTCAGATTATACTCGAGTATATACGGTAACTGACAGCTTGTTCTGTGCAGATACAGTTATATGAAAAAGTCAAATTTTGTTTGAATGCAGATTGCACATTTTCTGTTAGTACAATAAATCTAATTTCAAGGCAGAAACATTACTGTGTCCAACAGTTATTAGATATATGAAACTGAAATAGCTGTTGCAAAAAAAACAATTTTTATAAAACATTAAGCTTAAGATTAATAGGGGTGCCCAAACTGTTTTAAATAACTGTACCTAGAATAGGAGAATGTTTATTTTTAGCAGGATATCTATCTATTAACAAGGATGTTTCCATTCACTGACTTTGACTTCAATCTGAGATCTTAAACATGATGGCCAAACAAAATCTGCATTCGTAGTTGCCTGCTACCCGATGCTTAATCTCCATTTACATAAGACTGGAGACATCTTACCAGTGTAATATCTTTTTACATCTCTGTTAGTTTGTTCATGTGCATAGAAGAGATTTCCTATCAATATCTGTAACCATGGAAACCTAATAGTACACAACTAGTTTCCATGGTGATGTGAAAAAAAGATGACAGTTAATACCCAAATGGGATATATTTAATATTTACCAGCCGATTCATCAAGCACTTTTCAACAGTTTTCTGGAATAAAACTACTTGACATGTTGCAAAATATGTATGCAATTCTCAGTAGAGCAAAAAATTTGCAACATTTTGCATTTTTGCGCCTATCTCAGCCACTTATGTCAATTTTTTGAAAAGTGACCTGGGCTTTTCTATAAAAGCGCATGGCTGAGCACGAGCGGCAAATTTATCCTAATTGTACCAGAAGTAAATTATAGGGGTTGGCATGTGGGCTGTGGACAAGCACAGGCAATCTCAGCCCATCTTTGCACTGAGCACTTTCTGTCCTTTAATTTTGTCTTTCTGCAATATATTCACTGTAACTTTGCAAAGTCTCCCCTATTATACGCATCTTCCAGGTGTTCTGCATACAGTAGTTGGCGCTAGAGCTCTCCTTTAAAGGGGCTGAGATCCCTAGCTAGCAAGAAGGACAGGCTGAGCTTCATAGCTAGCAGACCACGGTTTAAATAATTTTACATCTTGATAGATCGGACTTTAATGCATCCGACATGTCACATAAGGTTTTTTGCTTTTTTTAACCCCTTAGTGACCGAGCCAAATTTTTGAAATCTGACCAGTGTCACTTTATGTGGTAATAACTCTGCAACGCTTCAACAAATCCCAGTGATTTTGTGATTGTTTTTTCGTGACACATTATACTTTATGATAATGGTAAATTTAGTTCAACATTTTTTGTGTTTATTTATAAAAAATATCAAAAATTTGAGAAAAATGTTAAAAAATTAGCAATTTTCTAAATTTGAATGATTATCCCTTTAATCCAGATAGTCATACAACAGTAAACCATTAATAAATAACATTTCCCACATGTCTGCTTTACATCAGGACCATTTGTAAAATGTTATTTTATTTTGTTAGCATTTTAGGAGGTTTAAAAATGTAGCAGCAATTTTTCATTTTTTCAAAGAAATTTACCACATTTGTTTTTTTAGGGACTTATCCATGTTTGAAGTGACTTTAGGGGTCCCATATATTGGGAAACCCACAAACGTGATACCATTTTAAAAACAGCACCCCTAAACATATTGAAAACTGCTGTCAGGTAGTTTATTAACCCTTCAGGTGCTTTACAGGAATTAATGCAAAGTGGTATGACAGAAATGAAAATGTGTATTTTTACCACCTAAATGTTGCTAACTTCTAAACAGATTACTATAGTCGTCAGACTCTAAGGCCACTATTTGGTCATGAATTGCCATGGCAAACATCAGGACAACAAAATCATGATCTGAGGGCACCAATTGGGACAAAGAAGAAGCCCCCACACTCTGTTAACCATTTATAATGATGTAGTCACTATTGACACCAGCATCTAAGGGGTTAAACAGATATGGATGGTGCAAATACTGATTGTGGCTGGTACAGCAAGTTGTCCGCTATAGTGTACAACCGACCGATGCTGGATTGTCATCTGTATGGGGAGGCTATTCTCTTATATCTCAGGTCAGTTAAAAGACGTATTGGCGGTCATTAAGGGGTTAATCTCTTTTATTTTTGAATATTTGCTGTGTTTAGTGAAATTGACGCTTTTCTATGAAGCCCAGCAGCGGAAACCAATCAATCTTACTGCCATTGTCAATGGGTGACGGTGGCATCAAAGTCAGTGGCACAACTAGAGACTGATGGGCCCTGGTGCAAAATTTGGACCTGGGCCCCCACTGCCACATGTTGTTCAGATGAATGGGGCCTTGCAGCATTCTAAATCCTATAAGAACATAAACGTTGTCCCCCCCATCCTCCATTACGTAGTAATGTCCCCTATCCTGGGCCCATTTTGGTTTAAATGTCCCACCCTGGTATATATGTCCCTCATCCTGGGCCCCTTCCTAGTACATATGTTCCCCATCTTGGGCCCCTTCCTGGTATATATGTCCCTCATCCTGGGCCCCTTCCTAGTATATATGTTCCCCATCTTGGGCCCCTTCCTGGTATATATGTTCCCCATCCTGGTATATATGTGCCCCATCCTAGTATATCTGTCTCCCATCCTGGGATATATGCCCCCTATTCTGGGATACATACACCCACAATTGCGACCACGATTGTTACGCCCTTGATCAAAATGGTTTAAGGGGTTGTCTGGGTTTGGAACAAAAGTCTGCAATAATGTAACCTATCATGGGCCCAATCCTGGTATATATGTCCCCTACCCTAGGCTCCATCCTGGTATATATGTGCCCCATTCTGGACCCCTTCCTGATATATATAGGTCCCCCTTCCTGGTATATACTGTATGTCCCCCATCCTGGGCCCCTTCCTGGTATATATGTCCCCCATCCTGGGCCCCTTCCTGGTATAATATTCTCCATCCTGGTATATACGTTCTCCATCCTGGGATATATGTCCCGCTTCATGGGATATATGTCCCCCATCCTGGGCCCCTTCCTGATATATATCACCCATCCTGGTATATACATTCTCCATCCTGGGATATATGTCCCCCATCCTGGACCCCTTCCTGATGTATATCACCCATCCTGGTATATACATTCTCCATCCTGGGATATATGGGCCCCTTCCTGATATATATGAACCCCATCCTGGTATATATGTCCCCCATCCTGGGATACATGAGCCCGCAAATGTGACTCCGATTGTTATGCCCTTGATCAACATAGTTTATGGGGTTGTCTCCGAATAGGACAAAAGTCTGCAGTCACTCTGTGACTTGCGCCTGCTGAATCGTGGTAGCGTCAAGTGCTCACCCTGCCATAATCTCCCGGTATTCCCTGTGCTATTCCCTGTGACCACAAGTATGTGATTTGTATACTTGTGTGTGATCAGGTGTTGACTAGTCTTATTTGGCATGTGACTAGCGTAGGAAATCCCAGGCAATCATCACAGCATTTGCAACTCACACTGTCACAATTCTGCATCATTTTCTAGACTTTTGTCCTATACTGGGTGAACCCCTTTAAATAGCATTCATGGATAGTAGCTTTGGTGGCTGCTGGTAGAGGATGACGCCAGCTGTATAACATACTCTCCTACTATTATAGCCTACATTATATTCTACGCCAGGAAGGGGTTAACATACTCTCCTACTATTATAGCCTACATTATATTCTACGCCAGGAAGGGGTTAGAGGGTCAGTTTAGATTAGACAATTTGGGGAGAATAGATTCAGGGCTCTCATCTATTAGACTAATATACAAAAGGAATCTCTGCTCCTGGAAAACCCAGCTAGATTGTACATCACATGCACAGCTTATTGATTATATTTCTTACAATGTAATACTTCGTATCACCAGTGGTGGCGCTGCAGAAAAAAAGTTGAATACTTGTTGGATGCTCTACTTCATTTTATATGAATTTCAAGGGTCCTGGTCGTTATAATTCCCTTAATCAGCTGACAGATTGTCCAAATCGATGATACTATTGTTCTAGAGCCATTGTCCCTTTAAAAACGCATTAGCTAATAAGATCCAACAACGTAGAGACTGAAGATTTTCTAATATCTCACAATCTGGAATGAGGAAAACATATATATACATGGGGCTTGGATGCCGGAATAAGGCGGATACATCAGCCGCGCTTTATAGAGAATACAACACTTGATACAATGTAGCAGAGAGGGAGCTGAACGCGGCTCCACAGAGAGGTTTCATTGGCAAAAAGTCTTTAGAGTTTGTACTCGCTGCTAAAAAAAAAAAATGGAGAGACGTACTTTACCTTTTCCTGGCAATGGAGAACAGAGGGGGTGATTTTCAGAAGCGCATTATTTCTCTGTTCATCACAGCGTGCGTGTATGTGTTCTGCAGCCAATGATAAGAGTCCCTTAGAGTAATGCGGCACTACAAAACCTACAAAAGAAAATTCTCCCTCACGTCCTCGGATGGCACCGACCCAAACATACCAACCACAAGTGTGTGGGAGGGAATGTCATTACAGCTACTTCCTCTACTGCATGGAGGTATCACCGAACATTAAATACTAGGACATTTACCTTTAAAGTCTCAGTCTTTAATGCGTATATTGCCTTATTAGAACTGCCTGTTCCTGATCTGTAACAGTTCAGAGGCGCTGGATGCTGAGATCATCAGATGTCTCACCCAGGCTGCTCCTTCTCCCCTCTCACAGCATGAGACTCGCAGCGGTAGATTTACTGCAGCTCCATCCCCTTCCTCCCTTTTTTTTCCATTAGAATAGATTCTTTGTGATTAAGTTCTGAACATTCACAGAGAGGATGCAAACACCAATTCTCCCCTAATAACATATATGATATTTCATACATACACATATACCTATCATGTAGGTATAAAATTCTACTTTTATACCATGTAAATGGACCGAGAATCATTTGTTCAACAATGCAAAGAAAAATATTACATTAGCTCCCCCTGTCCAGGTAATGTGCAATCTAATAATGGACGGACAGAGACAATGGGTCGGCTCCCGGGTAAAACTGATCAGGTAGAATGAAGTAAGACATCCAGAAACTGACTATAAAAACGCTATTTATTAGTGACTATTAAATATCAAAAGGGAAAAATAAAAATAGGCATACTACAGCTATGGTTTCGAGCACTAAGGCTTTTTTTTAGCCTTCTTTTACACTTGCCGTGATTTTTGCGGGCCTTTTTGGCGGGCAGTATTGCCGTCATTTTCACAGTCTGCCGCAAAAACGGGTAGCAAAAATATTGCGGATCGCCGTTTTTCTGGTTTAGAATAGTAGGGAAAAAATAGGGGGAAAAAACAGTTATCCGCAAATACGGTGCACCGCAAAAACAAGCTTCCATTGTTTTTGTGGCCCCATTGATTTTCAATGGGGGCCGTGTCCGTAAGCCGTGAAAAATATTGAGCAGGCTATACAGCATACGGCGCTCTGACAAATTTATGCGGCCTGTTTTTTGCGGCCCCATAGAAATCTATTCGGGCCGCAAATACACGGCAAGTGTATCATTGATCGAACAATAATTCGCACTCCTGATGACCCCATACACACTTTCAATTACATCAGACAATGGCATTATTGCTCACATTTCCATCTAGAGCTGTCAAAAAAAATGTCATGCTGCTGCAGTGATGTATAGCACAACCTCCACCAAAGGGAGCTTGAGAGGGAAGTGAGACTGCGTACACACAGTAGCACCACAGAGCAGCAGCACAGGTGCCACCAAGTGGCGAGAGAGTGGTCAGACAAGCCGAGTCAAAAAACAGTCAGAGGCAGAAGTTCCAAAGGTATCAGCAGTACACATGGTCAGGAACAAGTCAGGAGGTTCAGCAATGGTCAGAAGCGGATAAAACAAAGACAGAAGGCAGAAGCGAGTCTGAATACAAGCCAAGTCAGAAACCAAAGAATCAAACCAACAAACAGGGAAACGCTTGGAAAAGGGCAGACAGATGGAAACAACAGACATGGGGCAAGTCAGGGATAACAGCAGGACAAATCAAGAGCTACCAGAGTCAGGTTCACACGCAGAAGGCAGAACTATAGCTGACACCGCCAGCAGAATGCATTGGAGCTAAATAGCAAACCTGAACCCAGCATGGGGCAGAGCAAAGTTAACCCTTGACATGATCCACCCGGAAAAAGGGCAGACAGGATTGAACCCTGGAATGGATCATGCCAAAAACTTTGCAAATCTTACTCCTATATTGCAACTAGTTATATCAACTGTTGATTTTGGTGGAGCTTAGCTCAAATATGACTCTTTCAACCTCACCTTGTCTTACCTTACCTTTGTTCCAGGTGTCGACTGTTAGGTAATATGCAGAAAACATCGTTTTCAGACGATCAAAAAAATCTATTTTTCAATAAAAAGACACTGTAGAAATTGCTCCTTTCTATGGAATTGTTTAAACCTGAATAAACTTTTAACTTTTTTTTAGCTTTTTAATTGAATCATGATCTTTTTTTCATATTTTTTTTCTGCCAAAGTTTTTTTTACAGTCATTTTCCTTATGTTTTTTAATCCCATTAAACGTTGAAGAAGATGCTTTTTTGTAGCCTTTCCATTTACATCTGTTATAAAGTATTGAATGTCTTCCAAGCAGAAAATGCCTGAAGAATGGTCAGCTCAATTCTTTTAACCACTTCGCATTTTTGGAAGCCTGAAAGAATTAAAAGAAGCTCAAAAAAGCCTAAAACATGAAGAGGAAATCGTTTTTACATATAAATAAATAGGAAGATTGTGACTAGTCACTACTCGTGGACATGCCATGAGGTGGAGAAGTCAGGGAATGCAAGGTCAAAAGCCAAGAGAGTACATCATGAACAGAGGGTTGAGGCAAAGGCATAGTCAGGTCATAGTCCATAGTCAGAATCCAAAAAAAAGGGGGCTAGGCAAACGGATGGTGAAAAGCCATTTCCAAGGTCAGTCAACAAAGATCAAAATACTAGAACTCAAATCACAGAGCAAACACACACCATACTGAACAGAGCTACAACTGTCAAAGATAAGAGGCAGACAGCCAGTTAAATAGCTTGAGAACCATTCCAAACAGGAGACCACAGTAGGAAACCCAGTATGCCCTGCCCTGATTGGGTTTGAGCGACTGGACTGTCACTCACCACATTGACAGCTCATCACGCCCAAGCCACAGATTGAACATATCCTACCAACTACCATCGAAACCTTCAAAAAGAACCTGAAGACCCACCTCTTCCGACAAGCCTACAACCTGCAGTAACCACCGATTGACCAAACCGCTGCACAGCCAGCTCTACCCTCACCTACTGTATCCTCACCCATCCCTTGTAGATTGTGAGCCCTCGCGGGCAGGGTCCTCTCTCCTCCTGTACCAGTTGTGACTTGTATTGTTAAAGATTATTGTACTTGTTTTATTATGCATACCCCTCCTCACATGTAAAGCGCCATGGAATAAATGGCGCTATAATAATAAATAATAATAATAATAATATCCTAATTAACATATGACCAGCACGTCTTTTTCTTAAATGGGAAATATGAGGAAAAAAAATAACGATTCATCATTTGCGTTTTTACTTCTATAGTAACGTTTCTTTTTCTATTCTAAATGGAAGGAGCTGCACACCATAAGGCATGTGGAGATGCTTAATTAGGATATATTCAGAGTATCTCATATATACGGATTACACCGCTGTCAGTATATATAAAAAAATGTAACATTTTGGGTAAATACCCTTCATCAGGCACGTCTATACTGGTGTTTGGTTTTGTTTTCTATCTTGCTGTATTTGTTGAGGCTTTTTAGTGACAAATTCGTCAATATGGCAAATGCACTTCATGAATTTTGGGCAAAGCCAAAAATGCTCTTTATGTTTGTCTTTAAAAAGAGAAATCAGTCAACAGGATTTCATGTCAAAACTGTTTATATGTACATTTGCTTGTTTCAAAGAAAGGTCCAACAATTGCTTTACATGTGAAGTTAGTTTCATCCATTATTGAGAAATCAAAATTTGAATTGATTTGCAAAGGAGGCTGAAGAACTATGGAAGATCTGAACTCTGTCACTCCAGCTCTATTCCCCACCCAGCGCCATTTCCTCCTGCTGCTTAACTGATGGCTCCTTTGCCTCAACCACACAGCATAGAGGCTCAATTATTTTTAACAATTGACAAGAATGTTTTTAAGACTGTCTTAACGAATCGGGCCCTATATGTGATAACTCGTTATTGCTTATTTGGGACCAACTGCCACTTTCTATCTGGGCAAAATCTAAAATTCAATGGGTTGTGGCAGATCGTCTCACTTGGCTGCACATATAGGTAGACACAAGAACACTGTCTCTTTAAATCTTCCACTGGTTTATTAAAAGTACTGCATAAACCAGTGCAACGTTAGCAAAACAAACCCGGCCTTCCTGACCTAACAGGAAAGCAAAAACACAATGGCACAGTCATTGTTGCTACAGTGATCCCCTTGCTTCAGGAACAAACAACAAAATGTTTAGCTTTCCTTAACATGAAAGCTCAGCTCCAGAGCATGCACCTCCAGGCCCACCCCACAATGAATGCTCTAAAAGGCTGGGTATTTATCCACTGGGCTCTTACCCCACTACAGCTGTTCAATCAACCTAGCACTAAGCATGGCTGATTAACCCCTTTAAGCACTTGGTGTGCTGGAGCTTTTCCTAGGTTGCCAACATCCTTAGTGAAACATATCTCCCCTCCAGTACTTTGCCATTGGCTTTGTCACAGGGTATAGAAGGCTTTTATACAGGCATTGTTTGGCAGTATTTTGGATCTCTTTGGCTTCTTTATCTGTATGCAGTGGAGAACTACAGTGTGTCGATAAAGTCATAGTGCACTTTTGACCAGTCACTGGAAAGCAACAAAAAAATGATAGAAATGTGAAATCTGCTCCAAATAAAAGAAAAACTCTCCCAGTTTCATACCTATTCAGTGCAGTTCGATGTGGGCTCCATTTGTTGCCCTACACACATCCAAACAATAGCATAAGCTTGTGGTTGCATAATGTCACAGAATCGTCAGCGCATTAATCAGAGTTCAGTTTATCAGGGGTTAATCTGACTGGGGGCTCAGCCACAGCTTAAAAGAGTTTGGTTTGTTTGATTGGTTCTTGTTATCTCTGCTCATGAACAGGTCTGAGATGATTGGGCCAGAGAAAGGGTGCCAAAAGGTAAACTATAAAAGTGCACCATGACTTTACGGACATACTGTATTTATCCATGTAATACTCTATGACAGTAAGCAGCTAGTATTCATAAAGCCAGATTTGCCCTTTTGGGGATATTCGCCTCCTTTATAAGTACATTTCAAGCTTTAAATTTAATTTGGTAAGAATAAGAGCTGTAATTTGCGTTCACATAACCCATCGCCAGCACACACGCTCCAATATGGATGCCACAGCTGGCGAAGATGTTTTCATATACTCCCAATACACGCTGTGCAAACTTATCATTATAAAAAGCTGAAAGCTACAGAGCTGTGAAAACACTAATTTGCATGTCTGCTATATACACACAGCGTGTGACAACTGTCACCATTACAGCGAAATCATCATGAATTTAGCATAAAAAATAATTCAGTTCAATGTTGCCATCTCCTCTCTTTCCAGGGGTTTATGATTTTCAGTGATATCTTATTGTTAGTATCCAAAACCCCAGTGTTACACAGATAACTGTCATGTAGAGCTAAGTGAATCAAATGTTAAGGCAACTGGAAGCTTTGCAGTACCTGCAATTCATGACGAATTACTGTAATTAGCAAATCAAAGTTTTAGGGAAATATAGGTGAAGCTGGTGAATGTGAATTTCAAAATATTTTATTAGTATCTCTAGTGTCAAATGTTACAGTTAAAGTCAAAAAGATATCGAAAGCTTCATGTATAATCAAAATTCTGCATCTGATTGTCTGGAAACATTTTATATCTGATCTGATCTCAGCTGCTTTAGTGCAAAAATATATCAGTGAGCAAGAAAAAGATACATTTACACTTTCCTGGGGTAAAACAAGTGAGTCCAAGTCTTGTATAAAAATAATTCTGGGGGGTTCAGACTATTATTCTAAGTAAAAAAATAGAAAATGTGATCAACTCACTTATCGTTTAGTGCATGGGATCCCAATTCCACAAATAGAGGTTGATCCAGAACTTCAAATCAAATATAAAACTTTTATTTCTTCATTTAAAAATGAAAATATTTGGATATCATCAGTACACTGGAAAATCATTGGAGGAAAGATCCCAGAGAGACTTATGGTCTAGGTTGATGCGTTTTGAAGTGAAACTTCTTACTTATAATAATAACCTCAAGAAGTAATAATTACTTTAAAACACGTCAACCTAGATAAGAAGTCTCTCTGGGATCTTTTTCCTCCGATGATTTTGCCAAGGTACTGATGATATCCAAATATTTTTGTGACACATGCTTTTGAAATGAAGCAATAAAAATGTTGTATTTGATTTGAAGTTCTGAATCAACTTCGATTTCTGGACTCTTATTCTTTGTAGACAGCATTTATAGTAGTTATATTCTTGTACATAGGAGCAGTATTATAGTAGTTATATTCTTGTACATAGGGGCAGTATTATAGTAGTTATATTCTTGTACATAGGAGCAGTATTATAGTAGTTATATTCTTATACATAGGAGCAGTATTATAGTAGTTATATTCTTGTACATAGGAGCAGTATTATAGTAGTTATATTCTTGTACATAGGGAGCAGTATTATAGTAGTTATATTCTTGTACATAGGAGCAGTATTATAGTAGTTATATTCTTGTACATAGGGGCAGTATTATAGTAGTTATATTCTTGTACATAGGGGGCAGTATTATAGTAGTTATATTCTTGTACATAGCGGCAGTATTATAGTAGTTATATTCTTGTACATAGGGGCAGTATTATAGTAGTTATATTCTTGTACATAGGATCAGTATTATAGTAGTTATATTCTTGTACATAGGAGCAGTATTATAGTAGTTATATTCTTGTACATAGGGAGCAGTATTATAGTAGTTATATTCTTGTACATAGGAGCAGTATTATAGTAGTTATATTCTTGTACATAGGAGCAGTATTATAGTAGTTATACTCTTGTACATAGGAGCAGTATTATAGTAGTTATATTCTTATACATAGGAGCAGTATTATAGTAGTTATATTCTTGTACATAGCGGCAGTATTATAGTAGTTATATTCTTGTACATAGGGGCAGTATTATAGTAGTTATATTCTTGTACATAGGAGCAGTATTATAGTAGTTATATTCTTGTACATAGCGGCAGTATTATAGTAGTTATATTCTTGTACATAGGAGCAGTATTATAGTAGTTACCGTATTTTCCTCTTTGTAAGACGCACTTTATTTCCCCCAAATTTGGGGGGGAAATGTGGGTGCGTCTAACAAAGCGGATATACCGCTTACCATTACAGGCTGGGAGGAGGGGGTGTCCGCCGCCGCTACCGCCTGCCGCCGCTGTCATCCGCCGCCACTGCCGGGGTTGTCCGCTGCTGCCCCGGGTGATGCTGAAGGCTCCGGTGCTGCGGGGGGCTCTGGCGACATTTTGTGAAAGACCAGAGCCCCCCGGCAGTTCTTCCATGCGTTCCAGTATGACTAATTCCGGGAAAATGGCCGCCGGAATCTCGGGAGATGAGATTTCAGCGCTGAGATCTCATCTCTCGAGATTCCGGCGGCCATTTTCCCGGAGTTAGTTCCAGTATGACTGACTCCGGGAAAATGGCCGCCGGAATCTCGGGAGATGAGATTTCAGCGCTGAGATCTCATCTCTCGAGATTCCGGCGGCCATTTTCCCGGAATTAGTCATACTGGAACGCATGGAAGAACTGCCGGGGGGCTCTGGTCTTTCACAAAATGTCGCCAGAGCCCCCCGCAGCACCGGAGACAGCCCTACAGCACAGGAGCCCCCTGCAGACCCCTCATCCCAGCCTGCAGCAAAGGAGCCCCCTGCAGACCCCTCATCCCAGGCTGCAGCACAGGAGCCCCCCTGCAGCACAGGAGCCCCCTGCAGACCCCCTCATCCCAGCCTGCAGCAATGCTCCACTCCTGCCTCCGGCAACGAGCCTGGGACCCTGATCCACCACAACCACAACCCCTGGTAAGTAATAAGACGCATGGATTATAAGACGCCCCACCAATTTATTAAAAAATAGTTTTTTCCTATTTTTCTCCTCAAAATTTGGGGTGCGTCTTATAATCCGGAGCGTCTTACAAAGCGAAAAATACGGTATATTCTTGTACATAGGAGCAGTATTATAGTAGTTATATTCTTGTACATAGGGAGCAGTATTATAGTAGTTATATTCTTGTACATAGGAGCAGTATTATAGTAGTTATATTCTTGTACATAGGGGCAGTATTATAGTAGTTATATTCTTGGATGTGACTGGAGCAGAAGACATCGTATACGACTCATGAGGTTAAGTAAACATGAAATGACGCATCATATGTTGATATAATGTTTGCGAGCGGCGCTATGATTTAAGTCAACATCAACTCTAAAATATCTTCGCTCTGAATGATGAAATCCTACACATTTACGTAAGAGCGCCTGCTCGTTAATTGTGAATTACATCTCAGCCCCGCTCTTCAGCTCCTGTCTGGGTGAGTACATTGGGTAATCTAAGGGTGAAGACTTTCATGAGCCTTCATACACAGAGCAAGGCACGAAGCTGTGGAATCTGACTCACAGCCATCTACATCAATTATTTCTTACTGCCTAGGAGTAATTTAGTGTGAAAACACTAACTACATATAGAGATTGGAAATGCAAATGAGTGTTACTTCAGGGTTTAGCGATCAAGCAAACCTTGAATATGTTCATGCAGATGAGCGTGTATCAAGGCGGCTTTATGTATAACACGTTGGTTCCAATGAAATATAGCAATATATGGCATTTTGCATCATTTAAAGGCTATATATTTTAAGCAGTATAACTTACAGAAATAATCTTTGCAACTTAGTAGGCCCCCTTTACATTCATTATATCTAATATCTAACATCACATTGCCTATATACAGGACGCTATCGTAACTATTGCACTGTCTAGATGTAGCCACCACTAATAGGAGCTCATTTGCTCTGATTCTGTTTCAGGACCTCTTCAAAGAAAACCTGACCTCACAGTACTGCTCTCATATCTGATGGTTTGCTACAATGTATTAGTGTCGTTCTGTGACAGTCTTCAGTAAGGAACAGAAGCCTCAAACTGTCCCTGGAGCTGGGACCCAAACTATCCTTGTCCCAGGGGTACTCTTAAAGGTAGAGAGACCTGGGTCTCCGACCTTGCTATGCTCCTGTTAAACCTTAATCTGTGAACTCACCCATCTCATGAAGCATGGGACAGAAATATAAGATAAACAAGACACAAAGACAAAACAGGGATAAGAGAACAAAAGAAAAGTGCAAACCAACCATAGGGACTAAGATAGGGACAGGGAGGACTAAACTAAAAGGGAAAAGGGACCAGGAGATAAACACACACGTACTACAGCAAACTACAGATAACGACAAACTCCACTCCAACCACTTAGCTTTAGCACTCAGCACAGGAAGACAAATCTTTCACCGGCAGAGACTAAACACCCCGAGCCAGTATATATAGAGGGAGTAAATGATAAGCAGTTGCAGCTGAGAACAACCAGGCTGTATGGCCTCAGCTAGCATGGCCTCTCATCACCGAAGGAAAGTCAATCCATTTAAAATAGGACATGAATCACACCACTTCTAAAGAAGCGTGTCATTACCTGACATGACCGTCTAACTCTCGAACTCCCAGGGGGACGTGACACCATTATGACAATTAGTATATGCAATACTCTGATCACAAGTCTCTCTACCACCTTGCATTGCAGGCTGACATGAAAGTTTAGGTCATGTTAATGGGTCTGTGTGTTTGGCTATTAGGAGGTGTACTAAGTAGTGTTTCCTCATATATGACATCCACATAGAAACTTTAATTTGGCAAACAGGTGTACTCTTAATAAAACGGCTCCACAGAGGAATCTAGTTAAACAACACATACCACGACTGTTTCCTTATGGGTAAAAATGTCACTTGGAACTGTATAGCCATTGCAAATAAAGAAACATAATTGAATTTTTTTTTGCTAAGGTTACATGCTGATATTTTCTCCATAGGGAATCATTGAAGTTATATTTTGTTTTCTTCACAGCTTGGGGCGACTGACTCTGGAGACTTAGTCTACTGTATTGCTACAGTTCTGTTATATTAACTAGGAATGTGTCACAGTCGTAAAACAGTCTAAGCCTGTACGCATAAAAACGCCAACTTCTGGATGACAGCTGACATTTTTAAGCCCTTAATGGATATAAGAAAGTAGCTTATTGCCCTCTTAAGACTCCAAAGCACAGGTTTCAGCAAAAATCTGGGTGTCAAGGTGTTCCAGGGGCTTGTAGCGTTAGTGCGGTCTATCGTTATTAAAGTGATCACATTAACAAGGGTGGGAGAGTCATTAAGGATAGAAGACTATTTTATCAAGACCTTTGCTTGCTTTTAGTGAATAGAAACATTCATTATTTAAATCCATAGGCAGATAACTAGGCTGACGTTATAGGAAGTAAACTAGGCAACCGTAAAGAGTCACCCTTGTCCCTTGCAAGTTTGTGCACCCTTCAGAATTGTATACATCTCTGCATAAATTTGACCTAAAACTATATCAGATTTTCAAGTCCTAAAAGTAGATAAAGAATAAAATCGATACAAAATTGTGAAAAATATTTTTTTTTAAATGTCTTTCTTGTCCCAAATTAAAAGGTAACAAAGTATGTGAATCATAAGGATTTAAAGATAACTGAAAAGTGAAATTAGAGTCTGGAGTTTTCAATCAATGAGATAATTATTTGTGAGTGGGTGATCTGTTCTATTGAAAAGAACCGAGATGTATCAGATGTATATATATGGTATATCATGCTCAAACAAACAACATTTCTGACGACATCAGAAGAGAAATTGTTGATGCTCATAAAGCTGGAAAAGAGTTTGGACTCTACCAAACCAGTCAGACCAATTGTGTACAAATGGAGGAAATTCAAGGCTATTATTACCCTCCCCTGGAGAGGTTGACCAACAGAGATCACTCGAAGAGCAAGGTATATAGTAGTCCATGAGGTCACAAAGGAACCCAAGGTAACCTCTAAGTAACTAAAGGCCTCTCTCACATTAGCCAATGTTAATGAGTTCACATCACAAGGTCAGTGAGCAACAACGTTGTACAAGGTAGGATTACAAGGTGAAAATCACTGTTCTCCAAAAAGAACATTGCTGCCCATTTGTAGTTTTCCAAAGATCACCTAAACAAGTCACAAGGCTTTGGAAACAATGTTTTGTGGACAGATAAGACCAAAATAAAGCTTTTCAATTTAAATGAAAAGAAATCTGTTTATAGAAAGAATAACACTGCATTACAGTATAAAATCCATATGTCAAATGTGAAACACGGTGGAGGTTGTGTCATGGTTTGGTCCTGTTTTGTTGTATCTGGACTAGGATGGCTGTAATCATTGATGAAACAATGAATTCTGTATTATACCACCAAATTCTAAACAGAAATGTCAGGATATCTGTTCATGAGCTGAAAAACAAGAGGGCGTAGGTCATATAGGAAAAAAACGACCCAAAGCACAAGAGTCGTCCTACAAAAGAATGGTTCAAAAAGAATAAAGTTGGAGTTTGGAGTGGTCAGGTCACAATCCCAAAGAAATTATGTGGAAGGACGTAAAGCCAAAGGGAGGAATAAGCTAAAAATCCTGCAAGGTGAGGTACAGAACTAATCAATTACTGCAAAAATTTAAGATATTGCTGCACAAGGGGGTCACAACAGATACCGAAAGAAAAGGTTCACATACTTTTACAACTGACAGAAATGTGATACTAGGTCGTTTTCCTAGTTTGAGGTCAAATTTATGTACAAATATGTAGAATTTTGAAGGGTATACAAACTTTCAAGTCTCACTGTATATTTGGGGATCTTACCAGGAAAATAGAAAAAAATTGGAGTCTGACTCAACAGGACTGGATTTTCCTTTTCTTTTTCAAAAGAAAATATGGTGCATACAAAAGACAAATTTACATGGTCAACATAACCCAGTCGATGCGTTTCAACTGCACTAGGCATGAGGCATTATTATTAACTCCACGACCATAAAAAAAAACACCCTAAACCTCTGCTACTTGTGTGCGGTCTTCAGAACATCTCCTGTCTGCCTGCGGCTTCCAGTTCCTCCACTACCTGTCTGCTGTATCTCTGTTACCTGTCTGCGGTCTTCAGGACGTTTCCTCTCTGCCTGCGGGTTCCAGTACCTCACCTACCTGTTTCCAGTCTCCGGTCTGCTTGTAGTCTCCATGGTATAACATTGGCTGTATTTCTGTGTAAGAGCAGTATGTGGGCAATATTTAGGATAATCATTTGTGCACTGAATCATGGCTGTGAATAACAGTATTATTGGAGTACTATATGGCACTATTATGTATATAATTTATCATTGACCTCCATGGGCCGCCCTTGTGTATAAGAGCTGTATGTGGGCCCTGTTTAGGCTGTTTAGGATAACTATTTTGGCATTGAAAGGTGCTAATTAGTGATGAGCGAATATACTTGTTACTCGAGATTTCTCGAGCACGCTCGGGTGTCCTCCGAGTATTTTTAAGTGTTCGGAGATTTAGTTTTTATTGCTGCAGCTGCATGATTTACATCTGATAGCCAGCACAAGTAAATGTGGGGATTCCCTAGCAACTAGGCAACCCCCACATGTACTTATGCTGGCTAACAGATTAAATCATTCAGCTGAGGCAATAAAAACTAAAACTCCGAGCACTAAAAAATACTCGGAGGACACCCGAGCATGCTCGAGAAATCTCGAGTAACGAGTATATTCGCTCATTACTAGTGCTAATACATGGTGGTCACTGTATGTAACCATTAAGTGAGAATTACGTGGGCAATATATTCATAGCATGCTATGGTGTGAGTTTTGAACAGTGTTAACTTAAGGATGCTGTATAGGAGTATTACTTAGCAAATAAAAATGTGGCATAAAAACAAATTTATGGACCAGCAGTGATACATAACAAAGCCTACACACATTTACAACAGTGCCACATTTTTAGGAAACGTTGGGAAAAATTGTATCAAATACGGTATATTTAAATGGTAAACACTAGATACTACTACACTAGATGCTACAGGTCACACCACAATACTGGTGCCAGTTCTTTCCTTTGCAGCACATCATGGTCATTGACGTGTAAATCAATATTTTGCACCAGAAATTGTGGAAGTCTGTAAAAAATGTGCATGATATTTAACCATTTTTCTCCTAATATCATGTTGCAAAGCAGCATAAAACATAGCCCATGCTTATTTTTTAAACATAGTAACATAGTAACATAGTTAGTAAGGCCGAAAAAAGACATTTGTCCATGCAGTTCAGCCTATATTCCCCAGATCTACGTCCTTCTACGTCCTTCTACGTCCTTATTAATGGTGTGCATCTACAACTACAAGACTGGCAAGACCACCATGAAAATGCCATGTGTGATGGTTGTTTTAAGAGCTAAAAAAAAATCACTCAAGACTGTAGAAGTGATTAATTGCTTATCTTTTATGATTGGTTACAATGAAGCCTCAGTCTTTTCATTTATATGTTGTCATTTCTTAGAAGTTTACCTGCAGATGTGGAATAAGCCCAGACTAGAACACATGATCATTTATTACACTTTATAGACACTAACAGGAGATGCTGGCAGACGTAGCAGATATTGATTTTTACTTGATAGTACGAGTTGGAAGACACAGTTAGAACTGACAGAAAACAATGCATCCTGGTGATGTCAGGACAGAAAAGCAGAGTGATAACTGGATTAGATAATGGAAGTCACAAGAACACATGTATATCACCTTTCTAAATCCTCAACCCACCACCAGCCAAACATCAAGTGAAGATATACAGGACATAATCACAGCTTATAAAAAGTAATCATGTGCATTACAAAACTGAGGATACATATAGATTCAGTTAAAATACATTTAGCATTACTTTGTAAAGTATCAGATGAAAGGTGCCAAACTATTTTTTTTAAAACTGCTCACACACAAATGGCATTTTGCTGAAAAAGTTTCTGCTCACATTCCACCTGACGGATCACTCAGCCTCAATGTACGGTAATATGACCAGATATTAGGATTTCCCATCAGTGTGACAGTAATGAAGTATGCTTACATTCTTGAACAAATCGTGCGATATTATAGTAGTTATATTCTTGTACATAGGGGCAGTATTATAGTAGTTAAATTCTTGTACATAGGGGGGCAGTATTATAGTAGTTATATTCTTGTACATAGGAGCAGTATTATAGTAGTTATATTCTTGTACATAGGGGCAGTATTATAGTAGTTATATTCTTGTACATAGGAGCAGTATTATAGTAGTTATAGTCTTGTACATAGGGGCAGTATTATAGTAGTTATATTCTTGTACATAGGGGCAGTATTATAGTAGTTATATTCTTGTACATAGGGGCAGTATTATAGTAGTTATATTCTTGTACATAAGAGCAGTATTATAGTAGTTATATTCTTGTACATAGGGGAAGTATTATAGTAGTTATATTCTTGTATATAGGGGCAGTATTATAGTAGTTATATTCTTGTATATAGGGGCAGTATTATAGTAGTTATATTCTTGTACATAGGGGCAGTATTATAGTAGTTATATTCTTGTACATAGGGGGCAGTATTATAGTAGTTATATTCTTGTACATAGGAGGCAGTAGTATTGTAGTTATATTCTTGTACATAGGAGCAGTATTATAGTAGTTATATTCTTCTACATAGGAGCAGTATTATAGTAGTTATATTATTGTACATAGGGGGCAGTATTATAGTAGTTATATTCTTGTACATAGGAGCAGTATTATAGTAGTTATATTCTTGTACATAGGAGCAGTATTATAGTAGTTATATTCTTGTACATAGGAGCAGTACTATAGTAGTTATATTCTTCTACATAGGAGCAGTATTATAGTAGTTATCTTCTTGTAGATAGGAGCAGTATTATAGTAGATATATTCTTATACATAGGAGCAGTATTATAGTAGTTATATTCCTGTACATAGGAGAAGTATTATAGTAGTTATATTCTTGTACATAGGAGCAGTATTATAGTAGTTATATTCTTGCACATAGGGGCAGTATTATAGTAGATATATTCTTGTACATAGGGACAGTATTATAGTAGATATATTCTTGTACATAGGGGCAGTATTATAGTATATATATTCTTGTACATAGGAGCAGTATTATATTAGTTATATTCCTGTACATAGGAGCAGTATTATAGTAGTTATATTCTTGTACATAGAGGCAGTATTATAGTAGTTATATTCTTGTACATAGGGACAGTATTATAGTAGTTATATTCTTGTACATAGGGGCAGTATTATAGTAGTTATATTCTTGTACATGGGGGCAGTATTATAGTAGATATATTCTTGTACATAGGGGCAGTATTATAGTAGATATATTCTTGTACATAGGGGCAGTATTATAGTAGATATATTCTTGTACATAGGAGCAGTATTATATTAGTTATATTCCTGTACATAGGAGCAGTATTATAGTAGTTATATTCTTGTACATAGAGGCAGTATTATAGTAGTTATATTCTTGTACATAGGAGCAGTATTATAGTAGTTATATTCTTATACATAGGAGCAGTATTATAGTAGTTATATTCCTGTACATAGGAGAAGTATTATAGTAGTTATATTCTTGTACATAGTGTGCAGTATTATAGTAGTTACATTCTTGTACATAGTGTGCAGTATTATAGTAGTTATATTCTTGTACATAGGGGCAGTATTATAGTGGTTATATTCTTGTACATAGGGGCAGTATTATAGCAGTTTTATTTTTATACATAGGAGCAGTATTATAGTAGTTATATTTTTGTACATGGGGCAGTAGTATAGTAATTATATTCTTGCACATAGAGGTCAGTATTATACTAGTTTTATTTTTGTATATCTAGAGCAATATTATAATTATTCTTTAATTATATTAAAGAATATTTCATTTGTTATATTTTTTCCCACATTTCAATTTTACTTACCGTATTAATATGCTAGCGGCACTAGCTGTAAATCTGAGAAATAAAACAAATAGCTTGTATGAAGTCATGGTTGCTTTAAGAAATCGATCAATGCTTTTGTAGTTATTATTGATGTATCCTTTGTTGTCTATTATATATAAACTAGATGGTGGCCCGATTCTAACGCATCGGGTATTCTAGAATATGCATGTCCACGTAGTATATTGCACAGCCCACGTAGTATATTTCTATTATATATAAATTATTCTTCACGTTGAGTTGTGGTTGTACGTTTTGAAGTAATTACAAGCTCTCTGTTTGCATTGTCGATAACGTATATCTCCAGAAATTCTAGGTGTTATCTCTTGAGCATCCATATTCTTATGTGGATAATTTCCTGCGCAGATCCCTCATTGTTGATCGCTTGTGACGTGCTCCAACATATTTTGCCATTTTTCTCATAATAGCACTGGAGAATTCTAGGTCTATACTCTGTCATTACGGATACAAACCTTGAAAGTGTTACATTGTTACAAAGGAAAATTGGAAAGAAACGTCAGGGCGGATCTTGTCGAATAGAAGAAATTGATGGTGTCAGTGCACTTGATATAGAATGAGCGGAGTCTCCTCATCGTGATTATAGATTAATGGTAATTTTGAGAATTGAGTTGTCCCATCATGAAGTGGGAAGATACTTAAAAACAACAGCCCTCACTCAGGCGTTCCTTCTTAGCACATGTATTAAAGGGTAACCCATTCTCTGAATTAGAGTCTTGTAATGCCACATTTTGTCTTTTAGTGGCAGCTGTAGCTTATATATGTGGTTGGATATCATTTTCTCTGCAGACATCAGCTGTTTGATGGTGTTTTCAGTAGACAGAACTGAGGAATATAAGAGAATCACTGTAGAATCGCTCATTTCATCAGTCCATAAAACCTTTGAAAAGTCTTAAGATATTTCTTGGCCCAGTCCTGACGTTTTATCTTATGTTTCTTGTTCACAGGTGGTGGTTTTTCAGCCTTCCTTACCTTGGCCGTGTCCCTGAGTATCGCACACCTTGTGCTTTTTGTTACTCCAGTAACGTTGCAGCTCTGAAATATGGCAAAACTGGTGGCAAATGGCATCTCGGCCGCTTCACGCTTGATTTTCCTCAATTCGTGGGCAGTTATTTTGCGCCTTTTTTGCCCAACACGCTTCTTGCGACCCTGTTGGCTATTTGCCATGAAACGCTTGATTGTTCGGTGATCACGCTTCAAAAGTTTGGCAATTTCAAGACCACTGCATCCCTCTGCAAGAAATCTCACAATTTTGGACTTTTCAGAGCCGTCAAATCTCTCTTCTGACCCATTTTGCAAAAGGAAAGGAAGTTGCCTAATAATTAAGCACACCTTATATAGGGTGTTGATGTCATTAGACAACACCCCTCCTCATTACAGAGATGCACATCACCTGATTTACATAATTGGTAGTTGGCTCACAAGCCTGAACAGCTTGGAGTAGAACATCATGTATAAAGTGTCATATGATCAGAATACAACTTGCCTAATAATTCTGCACACAGTGTAGTTCAGTCATAACATCATGGGACACTGACTAGGCCTCATGTGATGTCATATCATTGTAAGGTGATCAAGCCTATGGTGTTACATGAGGCCTTATATCTGGAGATTCCAAAGAAGGTTGAGCAAACTGTGATTACCAAATGGAAAATCAGGGGCTCTGCAAAAACAAAACCACGATCAGGTAGACCAACAAAAATGTCGCCCACAACTGCCAGGAAAATTGTTCGGGATGCAAAGAAAAATCCACAAATAACATCAGCTGAAATACAGGACTCTCTGAAAACTAGCGGTGTGGTTGTTTCAAGATGCACAATGTTGTGAATTCTGTTGTCAGGCTCCCTCCTGTGGTCATGAATGGTACTTCGGCTGGTTCTGTCCATGGACTTTCTCTGGTGCCTGTGGGTGTGTCTGAGTTTCCTTCCACAGGTGTCGAGGCTAATTCGTTAGTGGGCTGCTCTATTTAACTCCACTTAGATCTTTGCCCCATGCCAGCTGTCAATGTTGTACTATGGCTCTAGTTCGCTCCTGGATCGTTCTGAGTTCCTGTTGCTCCAGCAGAAGCTAAGTTCCTCTGTGCTATTTTGCTTGTTTGCTATTTTTTCTGTCCAGCTTGCTTTTGTCAATATTGCCTTGCTTGCTGGAAGCTCTGGGACGCAGAGGGGCGCCTCCCGCACCGTGAGTCGGTGCGGAAGGTATTTTTCCCTGCACTCTCTGCGTGGTCTTTTGTAGGTTTTTGTGCTGACCGCAAAGTAACCTTTTCTATCCTCAGTCTGTTCAGTAAGTCGGGCCTCACTTTGCTAAATCTATTTCATCTCTGTGTTTGTATTTTCATCTATACTCACAGTCATTATATGTGGGGGGCTACCTTTTCCTTTGGGGAATTTCTCTGAGGCAAGGTAGGCTTTATTTTTCTATCTTCAGGGCTAGCTAGTTTCTTAGGCTGTGCCGAGTTGCATAGGGAGCGTTAGGCGCAATCCACGGCTATTTCTAGTGTGTTTTGATAGGTTTAGGGATTGCGGTCAGCAGAGTTCCCACGTCCCAGAGCTCGTCCTTATTATCAGTAACTATCAGGTCCATTATTTGTCCAAACCACCGGATCATAACAGTACAGCTGGCCAAAAGTATTGATGCATCTCAATAGAGGGATAAGTGAAGCTCTGAGACCATTTTTTTTTTCTTTGCAGCGTGTTGGTAATCGTGAATTGTTGGCCATGAAGTGGGCATTCGAGGAGTGGCGTCATTGGCTTGAAGGAGCCAAGCATCGCGTGGTGGTCTTGACAGATCACAAAAATTTGACTTATCTTGAGTCTGCCAAACGGTTGAATCCGAGACAGGCTCGATGGGCGTTGTTTTTCTCCCGTTTTGATTTTGTGGTTTCGTACCTTCCGGGCTCTAAGAATGTGAAGGCTGATGCCCTGTCAAGGAGTTTTGTGCCTGACTCTCTGGGTGTTTCTGAGCCGGCAGGTATTCTCAAAAAGGGGATAATTTTGTCTGCCATCTCCCCTGATTTGCGGCAGGTGCTGCAAAAATTTCAGGCTGATAGACCTGACCGTTGCCCAGCAGAGAAACTGTTTGTCCCTGATAAATGGACTAATAGAGTTATCTCTGAGCTTCATTGTTCGGTGTTGGCTGGGCATCCTGGAATCTTTGGTACCAGAGATTTGGTGGCTAGATCCTTTTGGTGGCCGTCTTTGTCACGGGATGTGCGTTCTTTTGTGCAGTCCTGTGGGACTTGTGCTCGGGCTAAGCCCTGCTGTTCTCGTGCCAGTGGGTTGCTTTAGCCCTTGCCGGTCCCGAAGAGGCCCTGGACGCATATTTCTATGGATTTTATTTCGGATCTCCCCGTCTCTCAAAAGATGTCAGTCATTTGGGTGGTTTGTGATCGCTTTTCTAAGATGGTCCATTTGGTACCCTTGTCTAAATTGCCTTCCTCCTCTGATTTGGTGCCATTGTTTTTCCAGCATGTGGTTCGTTTGCATGGCATCCCGGAGAACATCGTTTCGGACAGAGGTTCCCAGTTTGTTTCGAGGTTTTGGCGATCCTTTTGTGCTAGGATGGGCATTGATTTGTCTTTTTCCTCAGCTTTCCATCCTCAGACTAATGGCCAAACCGAACGAACTAATCAGACGTTGGAAACATATCTGAGATGCTTTGTTTCTGCTGATCAGGATGATTGGGTGTCCTTTTTGCCATTGGCTGAGTTTGCCCTTAATAATCGGGCCAGCTCGGCTACTTTGGTTTCGCCGTTTTTCTGCAATTCTGGTTTCCATCCTCGTTTCTCTTCAGGGCAGGTTGAGTCTTCGGACTGTCCTGGTGTAGATACTGTGGTGGATAGGTTGCAGCAGATTTGGACTCATGTGGTGGACAATTTGACATTGTCCCAGGAGAAGGCTCAACGTTTCGCTAACCGCCGGCGCTGTGTGGGTCCCTGACTTCGTGTTGGGGATTTAGTTTGGTTGTCGTCTCGTTATGTTCCTATGAAGGTTTCCTCTCCTAAGTTTAAGCCTCGTTTCATTGGTCCGTATAAAATTTCTGAGGTTATCAATCCTGTGTCATTTCGTTTGGCCCTTCCAGATTCTTTTGCCATCCATAATGTGTTCCATAGGTCGTTATTGCGGAGATACGTGGCGCCTGTGGTTCCATCCGTTGACCCTCCTTCTCCGGTGTTGGTTGAGGGGGAGTTGGAGTATGTGGTAGAGAAGATTTTGGATTCTCGTATTTCGAGACGGAAACTCCAGTACTTGGTCAAGTGGAAGGGTTATGGTCAGGAGGATAATTCCTGGGTTTTTGCCTCTGATGTTCATGCGGCCGATCTGGTTCGTGCCTTTCATTTGGCTCATCCTGGTTGGCCTGGGGGCTCTCGTGAGGGTTCGGTGACCCCTCCTCAAGGGGGGGTACTGTTGTGAATTCTGTTGTCAGGCTCCCTCCTGTGGTCATGAATGGTACTTCGGCTGGTTCTGTCCACGGACTTTTTCTGGTGCCTGTGGGTGTTTCTGAGTTTCCTTCCACAGGTGATGAGGCTAATTCATTAGTGGGCTGCTCTATTTAACTCCACTTAGATCTTTGCCCCATGCCAGCTGTCAATGTTGTACTATGGCTCTAGTTCACTCCTGGATCGTTCTGAGTTCCTGTTGCTCCAGCAGAAGCTAAGTTCCTCTGTGCTATTTTGCTTGTTTGCTTTTTTTCTGTCCAGCTTGCTTTTGTCAATATTGCCTTGCTTGCTGGAAGCTCTGGGACGCAGAGGGGCGCCTCCCGCACCGTGAGTCGGTGCGGAAGGTATTTTTCCCTGCACTCTCTGCGTGGTCTTTTGTAGGTTTTTGTGCTGACCGCAAAGTAACCTTTTCTATCCTCGGTCTGTTCAGTAAGTCAGGCCTCACTTTGCTAAATCTATTTAATCTCTGTGTTTGTATTTTCATCTTTACTCACAGTCATATGTGGGGGGCTGCCTTTTCCTTTGGGGAATTTCTCTGAGGCAAGGTAGGCTTTATTTTTCTATCTTCAGGGCTAGCTAGTTTCTTAGGCTGTGCCGAGTTGCATAGGGAGCGTTAGGCGCAATCCACGGCTATTTCTAGTGTGTTTTGATAGGTTTAGGGATTGCAGTCAGCAGAGTTCCCACGTCCCAGAGCTCGTCCTTATTATCAGTAACTATCAGGTCCATTATTTGTCCAAACCACCGGATCATAACAGCACAATAAGGAGGTACTTGAAGAAAAATGGGCTGCATGGTCAAGTCGCCAGAAGAAAGCCATTACTGCGCAAATGACACAAAGTATCTCACCTACAATATGCAATACAGCACAGAGACAAGCCTCAAAACTTCTGGAACAAGGTAATTTGGAATGAGGAGACCAAAATTGAAATTTTGGGCCATAACCTCAAACGTTACATTTGGAGAGAGGTCAACAAGGCCTATGATGAAAGGAACACCATTCCTACTGTAAAGCACGGAGGTGGATCACTGATGTTTTGGGGATGTGTGAGGTACAAAGGCACAGGAAACGTGATCACAGTTGAAGGACAGAAGAATGCAGCACGTTATCAACAAATACTGGTGACAAATTAGCACTCATTAGCCTGGAAGCTGCCCATGGGACATACTTAGACGTTCCAACAGGACAACGATCCAAAACACAAAACTAAGTCGACCTATCATTGTATACAGCAGAACAAAGTGAAGGTTCTGGAGTGGCCATCTCAGTCTCCTGACCTCGATATCATTGAGCCACTCTGGGGAGATCTCAAGCGCGCAGTTCATGATAGACAGCCCAGGAATTTACAGGAACTGGAGGCTTTTTGCCAAGAATACTGGGCAGCTTTACCATCTGAGAAAAAAAGAACCTCATTCACAACTATCACAAAAGGCTTCAAGCTGTCATTGATGTTAGAGGAGACAATACACGGTATTAAGAAATGGGGTATGTGAACTTTTGTACAGGGTCATTTGGATGTTTTGGGTTGTCATAATAATTTCCAAAGAGAAAGCACAGTAGTTTGGCAATCACTGGTTTCACCCAATCACTAACCATGAGTGGAGAAAATGTTTTGATGTTATAATTCATATTCTCTAAAAAAAAAAAGGCAAAAGAAAGCTTTTGAGCACAACTAAAAATAACCTAGACATGTTAGGTGTCTATGAACTCGTAATGACCTGGATAATCATAATGGCAGGTCAGTTTTAGCATTTAGTGAACCTAGCAAAAAAGCCAAACAAAAAACACGCATGGGATTGCACTTTTTTTTTGCAACTTCACCGCACTTGGATTTTTTTTTCACATTTTCTAGTACACGTCATGGTAAAACCAATAATGTTGTTCAAAAGTACAACTCGTCCCGCAAAAAATAAGCCCTCACATGGCCATATTGACGGAAAAATAAAAAAGTTATGGCTCTGGGAAGGAGGGGAGTGAAAAACGAGCACGGAAAAACGGAAAATGCCATAGTCATGAAGGGGTTAAAAGTGGGCATGGATAGCTATGCAAATTCAGTTTTAGGATGAGTTCACACACAGGAGTCATGCATAGCTTTAAACTGACGTAGTCCTTTGTTGCTCCTGTCTTTCTGCTTTTTTCCCTGCACAATCACTTAATCTTACAGGAAAACAGCTTTGTCACCTGCAAAACAGATGGACCTTTACAATCAGCTGCATGGACTTCCAGGTGAAACAGCTGTTTACCTGCAAGATGAAGTGATTGTGCAGGGAAAGAGTGGAAAGGCCACAAAAGTACAGAGCTGTTGCAGTTTACAGCCGAGCATGACTGCTGGATGTTAACACAGCTGCGGAGACACGGGGGGGTTGGCAGAAGCCATAGTCCGCTAGCCAAAGCCGCACGGACAGGGGATCATCCCACCAAACACTCGCTCTCCTTCTACCGTGGGCATAATACTACTCAGACAACACAGGGTGAGGGTAACACAGTGTGGCAATACTTTCTTGAACCACAAAAAAGGCAACAACACACATAGTTGTTTTGTAAAAGTCTCTGGTTCTTTGGATCTCTTGGCTATCTGGATGAATCTCTGTATCTGGAGGTTCTCCTCTTTTTATAGTCCACAACTGTTCTTCAAGCCATCACTCATAGTTTAAGGGGAAGAATGGTGACGAGATCAACTTGCAGTCTTTGATTATGTAATCTATTTGCATGGTTTTCCTCCTAGGTTTTGCAAGTCAACAAACTAGCTGTCCTGCATAATATGCAATCAACATATCAGCAAACATCATTGTTCAATTATCCTGAGTTAATGTTTCATAAAGATAGCAGACAATAAGTTGTAGGAGCTGATATAAGACAAAATGTTAGCCATTCAAAAATATCATTTTAACCTATAAGAAGAGTCGACATTTCAGACTCTTGACTAACTGAAGAAAAAAAACGCATAAATTCACAAGTCAACATACAAATTACAGTCAATGACTGGCTTACTGAATATAGATATTTGGTTAATTACGATAAAATGCTGTGTCGTCACAGCAGCCTTAAACCAATTTATGATTTACAACTTTTCTGTAAAGTCACAAAAATTTGCAAGCTTACTATGGTAGAGGTTTGGTGCAAAAAGTCAAGTAATATTTCTGGACAGAAATCGTAAGATATTAAGTTGTGCAAAATTTGCCACACGCTGTGACGACACTTTGATAAATTCAAGCGCAGATAACAGTTACACAATCACAATGAAAAGGAACTTTAAATATGGACCCGACAATACACATCCCTGTAATCTATAGCTATTATAACACTGAGCAACAAATGAAAAAAAAAATTGGTGCCTATCTAACCATCTATTATCTGTGTATTATCTATCTATTAGCTATATATCATCTATGTATCATCTATCTATCTATCATCTACAGTATCTATTATCTATCATCTATCTATTATCTATCAATTATCTATTATCTATCATCTATCTATCATCTATCTATTATCTATCTAATATCTATCATATATAATCTATTAATATATCATCTATCTATCTATCTATCTATCTATCTATCTATCTATCTATCTATCTATCTATCTATCCTGTTTACCTGCATAAGCATTTTTGGCTTCTTGTTAAAATTTCCATTTATTTTTTCACCTGTCAACATTGCCATCGTCTAAACGCAGTGGAGCGGAGGATAGGATGTGGTCTCGGCAGAGGGGATAATTACATTTTGTGACCTTTCATCTGCACTAAAACAACACATTACAAGTCAAGAGTTTCAATAAAAAGAGGCGACTAACAATCATCAGTGTCAAAATACCTGGAATAAATAAGTCTCGGCAGGACACAAAGTCCAAAATGTGTAAGTCCAGATGATTGTATTTTATAAAAATGCTACACCTGAGAAGATGAAGGCCACAGAGAGAGAATAGCAGGAGCGGAGGTGTGCTCTAATGGGACCACTTATCTAATGTCAGATGCATATTTCCTGCCAATCATATTCCTAACAACACATAATTAGAACATCCAATAATCCCTTCATGTGGACGCATCAGATTTCAGGTTACAATATTGTAGCTTTCTAGTTGATTTTCAGACTTGGAAAATGGCTAAAAAAAATGTACATGTTGTAGTTGTAAGAGTAGTAGACTGTACGGTCATGTTCCTATTCCTGAAGACACCAAAAGCGTTATGTGAATAGTGCTGTTCGTCTTTGATATATTGTGTCATGAAATATGTTCTGGTGTGATATATTATGACAGAGGGTGGTAAGTGCAGTATGCATAATGTATTAGTAATATAGGACGCAATAGAGTAAGATATATTATAATTATTGATAGGATAAGTATAATGTAATGCATAGTGTGTAGTGTAAGGAAGTACTGCCCAGCAACAGACAGCAGGGTCAGAAGTAGTTAAGAGCTGGTACTGGCCCACAGAGGGAGGGCTTAGGGATAGGGACAGTACTGTGCTTCCTGGATAGAGTTAGAGTTTGGAGAGTAACAAGTGTGCAGTGCTGCCAAGGAGTGATCCACGGCATAAAGAGGCGTACGTACAGGGATAGTGAGATCCTGAAGAGAATTACTGGTGAGACTGAGTGACCTTCCGGAAGGCGTTAGCGGACAAGATGCCAAGTCACAAGAAACCCGAGAGGTTGCTAGTCCCTGAGGTAATGGGTCTAAAGATGACGGAGAGCGTGGGACTAGTGGGGCCCTGATCGATAGATCCAGGGCGTCTACAGTGGTAGGATGTGGAACCGCTGAGTGGAGAGACTCGCTGACCAGGACTGTGGCATAGAAGCTGGGTTGCGGCCACAAAGGACCAAACAGATAAGCTGAAGAGCCCTGGAGTAGCCTATAGAGGAAGGATACAGTGGGAATGAAAGGCTTCATACTGTGAAGGAACATGCTTAAGACTCTGTACCCACTATCCCTTGTACGTAACCCTTATCAAGTTCAGTACAAGCTACCATGTTTGAAAGTAAGTCTTCTTTATTAATCTATGGAATTTGAGGTCCTGGCCAGCAAATACCATCAGCTAACAGCGACCTGCACGGGTATAAGGCCCAACCACTACCAACACCCATCCAGGACCCACACGATTTTCCAGTAAAGGGCGAGGGCGTCATGGGGCAGCAGCTCGTCCACGGCTACCGCCCTCGGTCATTTTACATCGGATCCTCATCTCACAGCCAGAGGTGGGAGCACATACGAGCGACACTTACTGGGATCTCATTGGTGGCGCTGCAGGGGAAGTCAACACTGACTGCCAGTTTTCCCCTACAGGTTGCAGCTGAATATTTGGGGTCTCAGAGGCAGTAAAATTGGTGGTCAGCACTTTGCGGGATTTTTCTAAAGCACAGAATTTCTTATAATCATTTTTCCTATTAAGGGAAATTTATTTATTACATACAGTGGCAGTGTAAAAGTGTGGGCACCCTGGTCAAAATTACTGTTATTGTGAACAGTTAATCAAGTTGAAGATGAAATTATCTCTAAAAGCTCTAAAAGTTAAAAATGACACATTTCCTTTGTATTTTAGGCAATATATATATTTATATATCTTACATTTTAAAAATTGCAAAAAGGAAAATGGGCCACAGTACATGCCATTGTATTTCATATGCGTTTACCTATATTTAAAGATTAATCCAAAGGAACCGCGCCAGTAGAAGGGGAACAAACCCAATGCATCAAATGTCTGTCCTTTCAATAGCAGATATCAAAAGGGATCACATTTAAGTTCCATGTGAAACCTTTCTTAAGGTCAATATCTATGTTAATGAGGTTGGACACTGATGGTGAGGCCAGGCTCACAATCTCCATTATTGGATGATCTGAGGTCCGGGCTCACAATCTCCATTATTGGATGGTCTGAGGTCCGGGCTCACAATCTCCATTATTGGATGGTCTGAGGTCCGGGCTCACAATCTCCATGATTGGATGGTCTGAGGTCCGGGCTCACAATCTCCATTATTGGATGGTCTGAGGTCCGGGCTCACAATCTCCATTATTGGATGGTCTGAGGTCCGGGCTCACAATCTCCATTATTGGATGGTCTGAGGTCCGGGCTCACAATCTCCATGATTGGATGGTCTGAGGTCCGGGCTCACAATCTCCATTATTGGATGGTCTGAGGTCCGGGCTCACAATCTCCATTATTGGATGGTCTGAGGTCCGGGCTCACAATCTCCATTATTGGATGGTCTGAGGTCCGGGCTCACAATCTCCATGATTGGATGGTCTGAGGTCCGGGCTCACAATCTCCATTATTGGATGATCTGAGGTCCGGGCTCACAATCTCCATTATTGGATGGTCTGAGGTCCGGGCTCACAATCTCCATTATTGCATGGTCTGAGGTCCGGGCTCACAATCTCCATTATTGGATGGTCTGAGGTCCGGGCTCACAATCTCCATTATTGGATGGTCTGAGGTCCGGGCTCACAATCTCCATTATTGCATGGTGTGAGGTCCGGGCTCACAATCTCCATTATTGGATGGTCTGAGGTCTGGGCTCACAATCTCCATGATTGGATGGTCTGAGGTCCGGGCTCACAATCTCCATTATTGCATGGTCTGAGGTCCGGGCTCACAATCTCCATTATTGGATGGTCTGAGGTCCGGGCTCACAATCTCCATTATTGCATGGTCTGAGGTCCGGGCTCACAATCTCCATTATTGGATGGTCTGAGGTCCGGGCTCACAATCTCCATTATTGGATGGTCTGAGGTCCGGGCTCACAATCTCCATTATTGCATGGTCTGAGGTCCGGGCTCACAATCTCCATTATTGGATGGTCTGAGGTCTGGGCTCACAATCTCCATTATTGGATGGTCTGAGGTCTGGGCTCACAATCTCCATGATTGGATGGTCTGAGGTCCGGGCTCACAATCTCCATTATTGGATGGTCTGAGGTCCGGGCTCACAATCTCCATTATTGGATGGTCTGAGGTCCGGGCTCACAATCTCCATTATTGGATGGTCTGAGGTCCGGGCTCACAATCTCCATTATTGGATGGTCTGAGGTCCGGGCTCACAATCTCCATTATTGGATGGTCTGAGGTCCGGGCTCACAATCTCCATTATTGGATGATCTGAGGTCCGGGCTCTGTTCGGCCCCTCATGTTCTCCCCCATGTCTGTATGGAGCTTGTGTACTTGGCACAGTCATTGGGGGGCAGATAAGGGTCTTCCCCCAAACTGTTCCCACAAAACTGAAGCTACAATTGTCCACAATGTCTTGTGCTGAAGATTAAGATTTCCCATCACTGGAACTAAGAGGCCGAGGCCGCCCCCTGATAACAGAACATAACATTATCCTCCTCCACCATCTGTACAGGGGGCACAATGCATTCAGAGGGTAACACTCTCCTGGAATCACCAAACCCAGACTTCTCCATCAGACGCAGATAGAGATGAAATGGGTCACATTGGAACTCGGAGGGCACCGCGTCAAGTAAGTCATAGAAAGTCGGATCCAGCTGGTTTCTTTTCTACTTGCTTCTCACGGTCACAGTCCTTTGCAGGCCCCAATGCGACCCCAATTCACCTGTGTTATGCTGCGATTCAGCAGTGACACAAAGTGATTCCTGACCCTGCAATCTGTGGCGCAGTCAGTGTCACCATGTAACCCTCGGTGTAAGTGCCAATTGCTAAATGAGTGTTAATGCTTTTCTGGCCGTTGAAGTATCACTGCGTGTAATAGCAACGTTCTAAAGAAAATGGAGCATTGATATTCTTTCAATTTTCTTAGGAAAGGTTCTACTCTTCACTTTTTAATAATTTGCAGATTTTTAGGCTTTAGAAACTGCAGGAAAACAGCGTGTATGAAACAATGTTCACAAGGACACATAATATCACCAGGTTCACTGAAGAACAAAATAAAAAAAACTATGGAATCAAAGGGAATTTATCACAAAGTGTTTCCTCTCCTATCAGAGAGTAGCATAATGTAGGGGCAGAGACCCTGATACCAGAGATGTATCACTTTCATACTGTGGCATCTGAGTTTTTTCTTAGACCCATAGACTTGAATGGGTAAGTCTCATCTGATTTCAGAGTCAAATCACAGCATGCTGCCATTTTTTTCACAGACAGATTCTGTCAGTGAAAAAAAAAATCGGTCATCAGCACTGCCTCATTGAATTACATGGGTCAATGTACAATCTGATAAAAAAATTGCTTAGCACTCATCCGATTTAGACTCTCGTGTGCACGAGCCCTAAGGCTGTTTTCAATTAGTGGTGGATCCTACCAATCCTTTTATGTTTGTAGGCTCTTAGCTCTGAAGAGGCATGTGTGACAAATATTAGGTTTAAGGCCCCATCAAAGAAAGTCACGCCTTGTTGTGGCTAATGGGCCCACAGGAATTGGCCAATTTGTGCACAATGTACCTTCATTTTATAAGTATATTCTATATAGCAGCAATGCAGATTATATTTCATATAATCTATGTTTGCAGACAACTTGGTGCTTACACAGGCGGCTGGATTCTTATAGATAGATAGATAGATAGATAGATAGATAGATAGATAGATAGATAGATAGATAGATTAGTTCGATATGTTCAGAAAACAAGATGTCACCATCCTCTTCTCTAACAGGACAGAAAACACACAGTCTGCACCATATTTGTGTCTTGTTGCATGGGAGTAATGATCATTCATTTGCCCCTGTAAACTAATAAAAAACAACGTAGCTTTCCGCAGGATGCAAGCAGTGGTGTGAACCTCGCCTGTGATCTCCTTGTCTGCACAGAGCTGTGTACATGGTGGGTAATATACTGTACAATGTGCCAATAATAATTGCTCTATGGAGGAGCACACGCTGCAGGGAGGATTTGCAGTCTGGTGTCATTCCTCAGCTAGCGGAAAGCATCCAAGGAACATATTGTGGTCGCTGCGGAGCCAAATATTCCCACTCACAAGTTCACAATTGTTCTTATGTATCATTCCTCCATCTGACTGTGATACAATGTAATAATCCCACCATTCTATACAGCTTGGACTTTACTGCAACATTATCCAGCTGGTGGAAGAGAACTGACCACTAACCATTGACCATTGATCATCACCTTCATTCACAGACAGATATAAAGTTACTAAAAATCCATGCAGATCGCTACAATAATGCAAAAAAAATGTCATTGAGTGACTCAAAGGATCTGGTAGGAAGTGGAGGATATCATGCAATCATGTGATATAGATCATGCAGTGTAATCAGACTGATATCCTCCACATGCTCACTCTGGGCTTGACAGTTCCTGGAAACCATCAGCAGGCAGATAAGGCTACTTTCACACTAGCGTCGTACTCGGCCCGTCGCAGTGCGTCGGGCCGACGTACCGACGCTAGCAGTGAATGCGCCGCACAACGGGGGCAGCGGATGCATTTTTCCAGCGCATCCGCTGCCCCACTGTGAGTTGCGGGGCGGAGTTCCGGCCGTGCATGCGCGGTCGGAAATGGCGGACACAACGCTGCAAAAAACGTTACATGTAACTTTTTTGCTGCCGACGGTCTGCCACAACACGGCGCAACCGTTGCACGACGGTTGCAACGTGTGGCAAAGCATCGCAATGCGACGCTAATGTTAGTCAATGGAGAAGAAACGCATCCTGCAAGCACTTTTGCAGGACGCGTTTTTTCTACAAAACGACGCATAGCGACGTGCAGTGCACGACGCTAGTGTGAAAGTAGCCTAAGCTGCAGGTAGCAGGTCACAGCGGAGCTTGGATAATGCACTGCTTTCTAGTCTACTGGCTGGATTATTCATGCGCTGTCAAGCAAACAATGAGTGACTATGACGAACTGCTACCTGCCAGGGTTTACATTAATGATGCACAAACCGATTTATACCCAGAGTATGAAAATAAAACTGTGCCCCAGAACTTGAGAGGGATATCAGATTTTACTGCAGGTTTAAGGACACGTTCACGTTTTATTTGGTCAGTATTTTACATCAGTATTTATAAGCCAAAACCAGGTGAGGAACAATTAGAAGAAAAGTATAATAGAAACATCTGCACCACTTCTGTATTTATCACCCACTCCTGGTTTTATTTTACAAATACTGATGTGAAATACTCACCAAACACTGAACGTGTGAACCTAAATTTCACAGCAACCTTTGGCTCAGTCTCGATCCTTGCGTAACTACTCTGCCCATCATCTTACACAGGAGTTTCCCTAGACAGAGGGTTTGCTACAATAGTATCCAGTCTAAGTGATCCTCACTGTGCCAAACAGCTTGAGCCATAGGTTAATATAAAATACCTGCACTGATACATTGAAACAAAATGTCAAGACAAGATGCGGATGCGATTCACAGAGGACTGGATACAATTGTCACAAACCCTCAGTATTAGGTCAGGATATTCGTTCAGCCTTTAAAAATGACGCACATGATACAGACACAAGTCACGCAGCTGCTACAGACACATTTCTGCACTAGAATTACCCGTGCAGGTCCTAGCACCTATGATGCTGTCTGTTAGGGACTGGGGTTATATATGCAAGACCGCAACAGTGGTTGGTCATACACATCCATAGCTCTACCCACCCATGGCGGGCAATGGTTAAACAGTTTTGAAATTTTGCACCCATTAGTAACACCAAACCCCTTTGTCTCGGATGGTAAAGTTAGCATTACAATGAGGGCCCAATCCTTTGCTATGGACTGGTCTCTCTTTTATGTACAGTATACCATTGGCCTCATGATGTAAAGTAAAAATGTTCCTTCCCATTCACTAACAGCAAGCAGACATATTATATATACAGTGTATATATATATATATATATATATATATATATATATATACACATATATATAAGATGTCTATTAACAATTATGGGTGTCACTGAAAACCTGACAGCATCCCGGTCCTCCATGAGTCCGCGGCTTCTACTCTGCAGCGTTGTGTATACAGCGTGTATTATTAATCTTGTCCTCTACGCTTTTTTGCCATTTTGTAGCCATCCACATGAAACATTGTAGCACTGTACATAAATTACAGCTAATTCTAATTAAATCCAAATATATATCACATACGCTGAATTCCCCCGGGTTGTTGTGCTGCATTAATTGGCATCTGGCTGTGATGTATTCGCTGGGCTTTCCATGAATATTAGCAGAACGGGTCTGAGCTGAAAAAAACCAAAACCTGACAATAAGTCTATTGATTGCATCTGTGATTCGAGCATCGGTAATTGTCAGCACCTACAGCTATTTATGTCCAGCGCTTAATAATAAAGGATGAAGGCCGCTGCACAATATGGGTTTATTTCTCTACAGATGAGTATTTAAAGAAAACTCGTAACTGGGACAGTACCGACAAAAAGGGCCCTATGGTCTCCAAATGTAGAGGTTTCATCCACCCGATGCCCAGCATGTATTGCCAGAGTGCATCTCCCACCCATGTTGCAAACTGAAAAAGTCACTTTTCTTTAAGACAACTTATCTGAGTTTTATAAACCAACAATTTGGAAATCATTTTATTTAAAATCATATTGTTTTACCCCAAAAAATCACTCCAAACTGCCACTCACTGTGTCTCCCATCTGTCTAACGTGCTGTCTAGGGAAAGTGGAGATTAACATGATGTACGGGCTATGCTCATGGAAATGATCAGATCCGGAGAGTATACGCAAGGCTTCTTATTCACATCGAGTTTTCGCACCGGACCGAATAACATTTGTTTTTAATCTTGATAAAAGCGCAGCGCTGCTGTGAATAAAAAAAAACCCTTGCATCTACTGTTCAGATCTCATCCTGTCACAGCCGACACATTGTGATAATCTCCACTTTGCAAACTTCTGTCTGGATGACACAGGGCTGAAGCTATGGCACATCAAGCTTCTACAGGTGTTGTGTCCGTACACAACTCCTACAGGTGACGTTACCATCTCTTTCACTCCCATTTTGTTCCTTACGGTACTGCCCTATCTCTGTGCCTCTGTCCCATCCAGATCTTCCTAACTTGATGTCTATTGTCAAGTGTAATCAGTCTCTAACAGCAGAGACCCAATGACGGATTACAGACAGCTGTGTCGGGTCTAGCATCTCTATAGGAAGTGATGTTGTATCTCTGTCTCTCTACAGGAAGCGATATTGGGTCTTACATTTGTTTAGGAAGTGATGTCAGATTTTTGCCTTTCCACAGGAAGTGATGTCGGGTCTTTGTATCTCAACAGGAAGTGATGTTGGGCCTTTGTATCTACAGGAAGTGATGTCGAGCCTTTGTACCTCTACAGGAAGTAATGTCAGGCCTTTGTATCTCTACAGTTAGTGATGCTGGATCTTTGTCTTTCTACAGGAAGTGATGTTAGGTCTTTGTATCTCTATAGGAAGTGATGTTGGATCTTTGTACAGGAAGTGATGTTGGGTCTTTGCATCTCTACAGGAAGTGATGTTGGATCTTTGTCTTTCTACAGGAAGTGATGTTAGGTCTTTGTCTTTCTACAGGAAGTGATGTCAGGTCTTTGTGTCTACAGGAAGTGATGTTGGATCTCTGCATCTCTACAGGAAGTGATGTTGGATCTTTGTCTTTCTACAGGAAGTGATGTTAGGTCTTTGTCTTTCTACAGGAAGTGATGTTAGGTCTTTGTATCTTTATAGGAAGTGATGTTGGATCTTTGTCTTTGTACAGGAAGTGATGTTGGGTCTTTGCATCTCTACAGGAAGTGATGTTGGGCTTTTGCATCTCTACAGGAAGTGATGTCAAGCCTTTGTACCTCTATAGGAAGTAATGTCAGACCTTTGTATCTCTACAGGAAGTGATGTTAGGTCTTTGTATCTTTATAGGAAGTGATGCTGGGTCTTTGCATCTCTACAGGAAGTGATGTTGGGTCTTTGCATCTCTACAGGAAGTGATGTTGGGCTTTTGCATCTCTACAGGAAGTGATGTCAGGCCTTTTTACCTCTATAGGAAGTAATGTTAGACCTTTGTATCTCTACAGGAAGTGATGTTAGGTCTTTGTATCTCTATAGGAAGTGATGTTGGATCTTTGTACAGGAAGTGATGTTGGGTCTTTGCATCTCTACAGGAAGTGATGTCAAGTCTTTGCATCTCTGCAGGAAGTGATGTCAGGCCTTTGTATCTCTACAGGAAGTTTGTGCATAGTTTTTTAAACTCTACAGGAACAGATAAAAGCTTATGTTTGTTTCTTTAAAGTAAGAGGGGGTGGAAGGTATTTGTCTCTACATGTATATAGGAAATCAGAGCAGGTCATTATTTGTCTACTGGAAGTGACTGCAGGTCTTCGTCAGTAAATATAGAGTATCTTTCACGTTTTGCTTCTACTATACTGTTTGTCAAAATGACAAGTGCACTTGAAAATGATGGTCCAGTCCTGTAAAAAATCAGCGAGTTCTGTTGGCTTTCATTTAATGTGCACAGAGCCTTTAGGATAGAGTCTCTTTGCATATTTTGCTCATGATTTTTCACAGTCTTTTTGTACGCATGTCCTAATGATAGGGGGAATTTATCACTCTCCCTATGTGTGAAATCAGCCACTGAGAGGGCAGATTTGCTATTGTGGAGCCTGGCAGAGTTGGTACCATCTCATTATCCAGTGCTATAAGAAACAGATAATTAGGATTTCTACAATCCTGATAGAACACGCCTCAAGGACTTTACCGAGGATTTTTGGCTGTAGATGGGAATGTTCTTAGCTTAATATGCAACATAGGTTCTGCATTAACTGAACAAGATTGAGTTGCATGCTCTTAGCTCTTCGTGGCACTGGCTTTTTGGAAAGCTCTACAGAGAAGGCGCGGAGTAGTCCTTGACTGAGTTTATACATTTACCCAGCGACCATATTTATTACTGGCATTTATACACTGCATCCCATCCTCATTAATACCAGCAGTGGATATGCAGCGGCTGACCCTCCGAGTCAGACTTTGTATCAAGTGCTATATTCCAAATATACACCGAGTAGAGCAGCCACTTCATAAAATATAGTAGAGACGTCACCACTGATATATCTGGATTGGGATCTGATAAATCCATAATTGATTTTCCCTACTAAGGTAGGGCAATAGAAATCATATCAAACAATTTTGGAACTTTCCAATATACTGTGTGTTTCAATGTCTCATAATTTTCAAAAGATTGAATTCCCGTGGATGCAAACCATCATTTTAGGAATCAGTGGATGAAACTCTGCATTGATCATGATCTGAGTGAATTGGATAGGATGATGAAGGAGTTCCATCTCCTAGATATGAACTAAAAATGCTTTCATTCATTGACAGCAAGCAGAGGCATTGATCACAATGAATAACTGAAGTGGAACAACTGCGTTGATCTTGCAATGCAGGTCCAACTACAAGTCCTTCAACCATTGGTCACCAAATCAGTGGTTGGAATTTGGCCTAAAGGGTTTAGTTACGCTCATTTTGGCATTATAGCTGGGCGAAGCGGATTATGCCAAACACCTTGTGAGACATCTACATGATCGACAGGTATCATTGACGTTTCCTATTATAATGAACGGGACCCAGGCATGAAAACTTCGAATCATGCACCCATTGGCAGGTATGTGGAGTCGGAACATCATCATGTGGAAGTGATCGCCACTGGATAACCCCTGTATGCTATTTAAAGTAATTTTCTTTAGAAGTTTTAATAGTCTTTAGATTATAATTGTGGAGCAGAAAAGTAACAGAACACGTTGTCAAAAGCTGCATAAATAAGTGCACAGATGAAAAAAGCTTCTATAGAAATTATTTAGCTACATTGTATCTCATCCCCCATGAAGTCTGTGTAAAGTGCGGCATATACAGAGGTATCCTATAAATAACCCCATACATCTCGGAGCACAAAGCCGATCTCTGCACTTCACATAAAACACTATTACATTGTTCCCTGAGCAAAATTAATTCTGCACTCCACTCTGAAAGGCTGCCTGCGGCTCCGCGTGATGCACAGCAATTAAAGGTATGATTGCAGATACGACTGCAGCGGTAAACTGCTTATTCATTTTAACAAAGTAACGTGCATTAACATGTAAAGTGCTTACAGTAAAGGAGGGGGGTATGTACGGGCGCAGAGATGACATTTTAGGAATACGGATTGCATGCAAATATTCAGCATTTTGATAATGAGCACTCTACTCACTATATTCAGACCATGGATGCTGTAAGAACGAATTCTCACAGGCCAAATTGCTGCAGGTTTTCTCTGAAATTTGCGTACAGAAAATGTGCAGCAGATTAGGATATATTCACAGCAAGCGATATAATGGCATTGTGTTTTTTGACACTTTTTTGCTTTTTTAAATCACTGAAAAATCCACATCATGTACACTACTGTTCCAAATTTTGGGGTCACCCAGACAGTTTTGTATTTTCCATGAAAACTCATACTTTTATTAATCAAATGAGTTGCCAAATGAATTTAAAATCTAGTCCAGACATTGACAAGGTTAGAAAAAAAGATTTTTATTTGAAATAATAATTTTCTCCTTCAAACTTTGCTTTCCTCAAAAAATGCTTCCTTTGCAGCAAATCCAGCATTGCAGACCTTTGGCATTCTAGCAGTTAATTTGCTCAGGTAATCTGGAGACATTTCCCCCCATGCTTCCAGAAGCCCCTCCACAAGTCGATTTGGCTTGATGGACACTTTTTGCACCATACGGTCAAGCTGCTCCCACAACAGCTCAATGGGGCTGAGATCTGGTGACTGCGCTGGCCGCTCCATTACAGATAGATACCAGCTGCCGGCTTCTGCCCTAAATAGTTCTTGCATAATTTGGAGGTGTGCTTGGGTCATTGTCCTGTTGTAGGATGAAATTGGCTCTAATAAAGTGCTGTCCACAGGGTATGGCATGGCATTACAAAATGGAGTGATAGCCTTCCTTATTCAATATCCCTTTTACAAATCTCCCACTTTACCAGAACCAAAGCAACCGCAGACCATCACATTACCTCCACCATGCTTGACAGATGGCGTCACACTATTCCAGCATCTTTTCAGTTGTTCTGCGTCTCACAAATGTTCTTCTGTGTGATCCAAACACCTCAAACTTGGATTTGTCTGTCCATAACACTTTTTTCCAATCTTCCTCTGTCCAATGTCTGTGCTCTTTAGCCCATATTAATCTTTTCCTTTTATTAGCCAGTCTCGGATATAGCTTTTTCTTTGCCACTCTGCCCTGAAGGCCAGCATCCCGGAGTCGCCTCTTTACTGTAGACATTGACACTGGCGTTTTGCGTGTACTATTTAATGAAGCTGCCAGTTGAGGACCTGTGAGGCGCCAATTTCTCAAACTACAGACTCTAATGTACTTGTCTTGTTCCTCAGTTGTGCAGCGGGGCCTCACACTTCTCTTTCTACTCTGGTTAGAGCCTGTTTGTGCTCTGCTCTGAAGGGAGTAGTACACACCGTTGTAGGAAAGCTTCAGTTTCTTGGCAATTTCTCGCATGGAATAGCCTTCATTTCTAAGAACAAGAATAGACTGTCGAGTTTCACATGAAAGTTCTTTTTTTCTGGACATTTTGAGAGTTTAATGGAACCAACAAATGTAATGCTCCAGATTCTCAGCTAGCTCATAGGAAGGTCAGGTTTATAGGTTCTCTAATCAGCCAAACTGTTTTCAGCTGTGCTGACATACTTGCACAAGGGTTTTCAAGGGTATTGTAACCATCCATTAGCCTTCTTACACAGTTAGCAAACACAAAGTACCATAAGAACACTGGAGTGATGGTTGTTGGAAATGGGCCTCTATACACCTATGAAGATATTGCATTACAAACCAGACATTTGCAGCTAGAATAGTCATTTACCACATTAACAATGTATAGAGTGTATTTCTGAATCATTTAATGTTAGCTTCATTGGAAAAAAAATTATCAAAAAAACTAACATCCCAAATGCATGTACGGTATATACTAAGTCCCTATAGGGGGAGAAGTAACAAAAGCAAAAAAGGAGAGGCAACTCCCTCAAAAGATAGATCCCACAAAAGGTTTGGAGTATTATGCCCCAAAATATTATATGAATGAGAGTAGAAATTAAATTGTTTAAAAAGTCCAAAGTTTTATTTAGCATTTTATGTAAAAGAACAAAACAAATACAAGATATATACAAATGGGAAAATGGTGATGAAAAAGGACAGGCGGCACCATGTAATATAAATCAGCTCGTGACTCAATAGTTTCATCTCACTGCGTGTCTTGTAGAATCCAAAATTGCTTTGTGGAAGCCTAGGAGTGGGGTAGCATGGGCACACATGTGGAGTGAGCTTACACAGTAGTCCGTAGCGCAGTGCGTGTTTCAAATACGCATAATATGTCAATTTCTCTTGCTGGTACATTGAGTTTTCTGTACAAAATGTCTCCATTGACTTACATTAGGCAGAAATACATCAAAAATATAATCTGCACCTAAGTATATCAATAAAGTTTTGTCAAATACCAGGAAGTATCAAAAACAAAGCAGCTTTATTTAAAAACGTGACACACCAAAAAGAGGCAAAAACCGTAACATCAAAAACGTGATAAAAATGCAAGTTAAAAAACCCTCACAAAAACCCAATTAAAAAATCGCAAGTAGCCTAATTCAAATAATAGGTGCAGAAATTCTGAAACATCAAAAACGCAACAGAACTCATAATGAGAATGTAGCCTTAGGGTGTATTCATGATCTTTTCCTTCCAGAGATTTCCTGCAGTTCTTAAAGGGGTTGTCCACTACTCAGACACCCCTTTCTGAATCCCTGATGTTTCCCCCACACTAACATTTTCACGTGCGCAGCCAGCGCCACTCCAGCAGTGTCTGCACTGGGTCTCCCTGGGCTCTCATGACATTGTTATGTCACGTGATCCCTGTGGCCAATCAGCGATACTGCCTTCTCCTTTGGATAAATCAAGACAACCGGAGGAAGTGAGAGCTGCCGCTGCTGCTCTCTCACTGCCTTGGGATATCAATTACATGCGTAGAAGAGGAAAGTGAAGGCAGCGCTGATTAGCCGCAGGGATCATGTGACCTAACAATGTCACACGAGCACTGGAAGAGCGGGCACCGACACAACATAACATAGAGATTCAGAAGGGGGTGTCATAGAGATTCAGAAGAGGGTGTCCGATTCGTGGACAACTCTTTATTGACTCAAGAACAGTGAAGACATTATATGCTCAACCAAACTCCCATCTGAGCTTTTTTTGGAGTTCTAATATCTGGCCCCTTTAAAAGACTCAATTTTCTCAAAACATTTTATTTTAGGTTACTTGCTCCCTTTCTATTATATTTCAGGCATTGCAATAGAAAAACAAGTTTGCCTTGTTCCAAAACTCATATCTGTCCACTGGTTGCATCAGGTATTGTAGTTCAGTTCCATGGAAGTAAATGGCATAGAGCTGCAATACCACGCACAACCTGTACACAGGGGAGGCGATGTTTATGGAAGAAAGAATCCATGCTTTTATAATCCTGTACAATCTCTTTACATTGTTGCAGTGTAATCCCATGCATACAATCACATTTGGGATCCATATCATGCAAGTCCCTCATATTGTGCTCATGAATATCAATGGGGCTCTGCACATAAAAATATGATTATAAACACCAACTTATAATGCAGAATTTGCATAAAGATATATGCAGCATGCTCTATTAAATGCTGTATGCTGGGCTGAGCTTATTCCCTATGGTAGATAGGGCTTCGGGGGGCTGTAGATGCCCACTGAAGTGTACAAGGTTACATGGGAGCTGTATCCCCTCCAATACCCTTGAGAACAGGGCGACACATCCCCCCATAATACACAGGTATGTAAAAATAACAGCAATGACATTTCGAGATTCCAGCGCTGCACTCTTAATCCCTGCTCTCGCTGTAATGAAAGTGTTAATTCTAATGGATTGTTCATGGCAGCGAGCGCTGAGTACAGCCATCTGTGATCTGACATTTGCATAACCCAATGTAGGTTACAGATTGTTGGCTTTTAAGAATTTCGTCATTAATGTATTCCCCGGTGAGACGATCATTTCGCTTCATAATGTGACACTTTGATGTATAACAGAGCCCAGTGTAAATGTCAACGGACAACGTGAATCACCAAAATCAAACCCTAATGTCTCCCCCATTAGACCCTTTGAAGGCTCCACAAATATTTTATCATATCGATAGTATGGGGCACATTACTGTCAGAGACAGCTCTCCATCTGCCCAGCGATTAGGTCTGGTATTGCAATCTCAGCTTCTTAAGCACCATTCTGAAAACTGCACCCCTCAAGGTGCTCAAAACCACATTCAAGAAGTTTATGAACCCTTCAGGTGCGTCACAGGAAACGAAGCAATGTGCAAGGAAAAAATGAACATTTTACATTTTCCACAAATATTTTAATTTAGACCCAAATGTTTTTATTTTCAAAAGGGTAACAGGAGAAAAAAGGACCTGAAAAGTTAATGTGCAATTTCTCCTGAGAATACCAATACTTTAAACTGTGGGGGAAATCTACTGTTTGGGCGCACGGCAGGGCTTGGAAGGGAAGGAGAGTGATGTTTTGGAATGCAGACTTTGACGGAATGGTCTGCGGGCATCATGTCGCATTTGGAGAGCCCCTGATGTGCGTAAACAGTATAAAACACCCACAAGTGACCCCATTTTGGAAACTAGACCCTTGGAACGACAACTTCTGGTGCCCTGCTGCAAGATTGAGCAGGCACCTTAACATGACTGCGGTTGTGGTGCCACATTAAAGATATAACATTTCCATATGTCCAAGGTCAGTAAGTACCTACCAACCAGTTCTTATGGATACTAGTTCTTATGGATACTATTGACGAACAGTAACGTTTGGGGTCCATATTGAACACCTACTGTTCGAGAACAGACCCTGGACACTGACTTCTCCAGGAAGCTTGTGTTACTGTTTAGGTTCGGCACCCCAAACATCGGGTGTTTCCCACGCTATCATCTGCATCACAGGGCAAGAAATATAGTGGCTCTGATCGGCGGTAAGATTATTTCCCCAGTCAGAGCGCTGCGGTGAGCCGATCACAGAGACGTCGGCTGATGTGAGTACTACTCCTATCCGCCTATGCCTGCTGTCGCTGATAATCAACAGATGATGGAGCTTTGCAAAACGGTCACTCTCCTTGTCATCCGGCTTACACTGACAGGAGTGATATGCTCTTATCAGTGTCTAGAGCTGAGCTCCGTTGACAAAGTTCACTGGAGTTCATCGTTGAACCCCTGTAATCTCACTTACAGCACCGCTGCATGAGAACTTTCTCACAGGAGTTCAGCACTGTACACTGTGGGAGTGACTTAGCTCCTGTCAGTGTAAACCGGATGATGGGGAGAGTTGTCATTAATGTGACTTCTCTCCAAATCATCCAAATCGTAGTGGGATATTATGGATTAGCTGCACTTTGGACTGGTGAGAGATATGGTTGTTTATTATTTTTCTTTGTTCTACAGGAGACATGGGCATCGGTGTATTAGGCGTAAGGAGAGTATTTTTCTTGTTTATTATTTTCTGTTTTTTTTTTACAGGGGACAATGGCATCAATGGAATGGGCGCAAAAGGAGTATAAATTTGTTTTTTATTTGTATTTCAGGTAAAAGGAGTCTGTGTCATTTATTTCAATTAAAGGACTTTATTCTGGCTGTGTGTTTATTTCAAAATATACAATGGGATTAGTAATGGGAGCGTCTTATAGACGCCTCTCCATTACTAACCTATGGGCTTAATGTCAGCGGCCATAAAACAGTCAACATCAAACCCACAACCATTACCCCACTTGACATCATCACAAGGCAAGTGGGAAAAACTGGACAAAGCGCCAGAATTTGCGCATCTAATAGATGCACCTTTACTGGGGCAGCTGTGGGCTGCTTTTTTTAAGGCTGGGGGGCAATATCTATGGCCCCGTACCAGACTGAGACTTACCAAGAACCCAGCTGTCTCCCTTAGCTTGGCTGGTTTTCAAAAAAAGGGGAGACCCCGCACCATTTAAAAAAAAAAATGGCATGGCTGTTCTTGATAACCAGCCATGATAAAGCTGACAGCTGAGGGTTGTAGCCCGCAGCTGTCAGTTTTGCCATGCTGGTTATCAAAAATAGAACAAACCCCACGCAATTTAAAAAAAAATATTTATAGCACATGCGCTGGCTGATGAATACTCCTATCAGAGGTGCCTGCTCTCATTGTTATTTGCAACAGCAAGCGTAGGCTGATGGGAGTAGTACTCACATCAGTCGATGTCTCCTGTGACTGGCAGTAAACTTTTTTTTAATGGATACGTTCAAAGCTGTGAAGGGATTAAAGGGAAAAGTAGCATTACAGGGTAGAAACAATCAGCAATGCAGGTTCTTCAGCGTTATGGAAGCTCATTGGAGCAGTTGTCACTGCTGGCTAAGGCTACTTTCACACCAGCGTCGTTTGGCCTCCGTCGCAATGCGTCGTTGTGCAGAAAAAAACGCATCCTGCAAAGTTGTCTGCAGGATGCTTTTTTTCTCCATAGGCTTGTATTAGCGATGCACTGCGATGCATTGCCACACGTCGCAACCATCGTGCGACGGTTGCGTCGCGTTGCGTCGGACTGTCGGCACCAAAAAATGTTGCTTGTAACGTTTTTTGGTGCGTCGTGTCTGTCATTTCCGACTGCGCATGCGCGGCTGGAACTCCGACCCCTCCTCACCGCAACTCACATTGGGGCAGCGGATGCATTGCAATAATGCATCCGCTGCCACCGTTGTGCAGCGCTGAGACAGGATGCGTCGGTGCGACAGGCCGACGCCGACGCTAGTGTGAAAGTAGCCTTAGAGTGCTTTAATTATAAAAAAAAATTAAAACAAAATTCTCCAATAGGAATTGTACAAACCAGTCATCCCAGGAACAGATGTACGGCGATCTCGTCCATTGCCATAATGGTCACAAACCTTTTACTAACCACCAACAATATATTTGTCAATTTTAGGCATTTCGGATTGTCTATCCATAGCAACCTGTGTCATATTGGGGTACATAAATATCATGGAAGACCCCTTTGTCTGCAACCTTCCTCTAATAGCCAGAAGAGAGCTGCTGCAGAAAACTGTTCTCACCCCAAAGTGTTGGGGTATTCAGAGAATTTCAGTGGGCACAAAGTAGCCCCTCACTACAGAGAAATCCCAGATGCATTACTATCTTCTCCACAAAGTTAGTAACTGCCTTATATCGCCTTAATTCAGACCGTTACCAACCATATTCATGCAATAATGCTACAAAACCAGAGCGGTGGACCCAATAGTTCTCTTGGGAATGTTACCAGGGTGGTTTAAAAGTGAAGCAATGGTGATGTCCTGGCCAGAGTCTCTGTGTCTTTAATGGTAATTTATTCCTAGAATCTGATAATCCAGGGTGACTCATAATCCAGCGTCAACCACATTGTTATGATTCTACTGCCTTTGATTCCTGATACAACATTTTGCTTCATGACAAATTGGTTTCTTATGGTCTTCAATATTTGCAGCCCATGGCTGTCACTTAGAAATGTCATCAAGCTTTAGTCATTTCCTTGAGTTAATTTCTTTTGACCATTAATAAACTATGAAAGTTACTTAAAATTGAAATCTATGCAGTTTAAGTATCAGCAAAACTTTCAATTTTCAGTTTTGGATAACAAATAGTTACCAGATACATGATCAATACAGAGAAAGTGAAGAATCCGAAAAATAAAGAAGAAATCTCCCCCACATTCTAGAATACCGTCATACCATAACTAGATGTATCTAAGGATAGGAAATGAGTTTTGTTTACTGTGTACATGAAAATGAGGATAATAAATTGCAATAATAATCAGACACAGTATATGGTGATCAACATAAAGATTTATTTCCTAGAATATATCCGCAATAAAAAAATAACTGTACTGGTAATGGTAACCACATTGAGAATGAGGAAAAAAATGTTCACATATATTTATATATAAAAATGTATATCACATTGTTCAGCAGGAATATCAAGGAATATCGACAGTTATTTAATTGCAAAATGTCCACGTTTTAATAGATATAATGTCCATTTATTCTTGTTATTCTGATCCTCGCTTTTATACAATAGTAGCTTTTATCTGCAAACAACCTGAGGCTGATGACACATGTGGCAATCGATACTAATAATGTGAAATATACAATGTAAATGCCAGCTGCTTGCATAAATATTTGTCTATCACAAATTAAATAATGAGAAAGGCCAAAAAAAAAACCACACAAAACAATGAAAACCTGTTCAACAAGGAAGGGAAGGTAATTAGATGATTAGTGAATAGAGTACCATGCAGTAAATAAAGAGGTGCAGCAGCAGCTGGCTGTAATGAAGGAATGTGCGTCTGAGACATAGAAAGGAAATCTGCTGAATGAGAACTTTCATACCAGGTCTTTATAGCAATGAAAGTTCCAGATCTCCAAAATAGTGTTTTATTTTTAAATAGTTCCAAATTCAAAACTGCAAAATCGAAATTTAATTTATTTAAAATGTGAACTAACCAGTAGGAAGGTAATGAGCAATTAGCTCCTGAACACCCCTAGTGGTGGCTGCAGGCGGTCAGAATATATTCTCATGTAATGGGGTTATCTTTTCCATCTGGGGCTACACTTTTATCTAATTACTTTACTGTGCTGCCCTGCACCGCTCTCGCTCAGCCCCTGTAGGTGACTTTCTGCTTCCTGTGATGTCACATCAACAGAGCAGTCCTATCTCTTCCGCTCTGCTCTGTTGATGGGACGTTACTGATGAAATGATATTGATTCACAGGTGGCTCACCCTAATTCAGCGGGAGCCATCATTCAACATGACATCGGCAGTGACGCCCCAGGAAGCAGCAGAATGGCCAGCAGGAGCAGTCCGCGACCGCTCTGAGCCAGGAGAGATCGGCACAGGGTAGTACAGGCAGGTCGTTAGCAACTACCTGCAGATAAGTGCTTAGGCTCATTGGTCCCAGAGAAACCCTTGAAATTAGGGTCATACAACCATTTTCTCTTCATCCAAGAAAAATGGTCCGATTTTGCTAATCAGACTCTGATCAGAGTTTGAGAGTGGGATCCATTTTTCTCCATTTTTCTCAAAAGTGCAGTGAAAAAAAAAGTTTCTCCATTCAGTCAGTCGGGGAAAATCAATGTCATCCAATTATAGTCCAATGCTTTGTACGGACCCATAGACTTGCATTGCTGATTTTGATCTGACACAGTTCGTTTGATTTTTCGTCGGACCAAGGAAAAAAATCAGACATGTGCAGCCCTCCATAGAATAACAACGGCGTGCGCAACAGTCAGATAAGTTGCAATTACCGGTACCTGTGTTAGTGCCGAGATACAATTTTTGTTTTTCCATAAAGTTCCCCTTTGAGCAACCGTTACTGTGCACCTGCACTTTATGTGCGGATATCCTCATGTTATGTGTGCGTGAGTAATCCCTGTATGACCTGCACTTTATGTGCGGATATCCTCATGTTATGTGTGCGTGAGTAATCCCTGTATGACCTGCACTTTATGTGCGGATATCCTCATGTTATGTGTGCGTGAGTAATCCCTGTATGACCTGCACTTTATGTGCGGATATCCTCATGTTATGTGTGCGTGAGTAATCCCTGTATGACCTGCACTTTATGTGCGGATATCCTCATGTTATGTGTGCGTGAGTAATCCCTGTATGACCTGCACTTTATGTGCGGATATCCTCATGTTATGTGCGCGTGAGTAATCCCTGTATGACCTGCACTTTTTGTGCGGATATCCTCATGTTATGTGTGTGTGAGTAATCCCTGTATGACCTGCACTTTTTGTGCGGATATCCTCATGTTATGTGTGCTTGAGTAATCCCTGTATGACCTGCACTTTATGTGCGGATATCCTCATGTTATGTGCGCGTGAGTAATCCCTGTATGACCTGCACTTTTTGTGCGGATATCCTCATATTATGTGTGCGTGAGTAATCCCTGTATGACCTGCACTTTATGTGCGGATATCCTCATGTTAAGTGTGCTTGAGTAATCCCTGTATGACCTGCACTTTATGTGCGGATATCCTCATGTTAAGTGTGCTTGAGTAATCCCTGTATGACCTGCACTTTATATTTGTATCTGTTTTTCCTTGGTTGCCCTAGTTGGGTCATGCTGTTGATGCTGCTTTGACGCCTCTTCTTTTAAATTACCTTGCGTGTGTTTTTTTTATTATGTCTTGTACTGTATGTTTTGTAATTAGTCCTGTCATCTTGGTATCATTAATAAAATCATGAATGTGCTAATATCGGATTATTCATATTTTTTAATACTCTAAGTAGTTATATCATGTTTTGTCTATTTGAGTAGTGCTTGGAACTGCAGCTATTTATGCGGTTACATTTTGGGATATATTCTATTCTAGGTTTACAGTTTTATTCCATCTATTCTGCATATTTTGGGGTTGTAACAAAAGTAAGGACACAACTCTGATAATGTGTGCAAAACTGTAAAGCGCTGCGGAATATGTTAGCGCTATATAAAAAATAAAGATTATTATTATTATTATTATTATTATTAACTCAGCAGAAAACGGTAGAATTTTTCTTATCAAGTCTTTTTGCTCTATTTTTTAAAATATTTAGATACGCGAGAATAATACAAATATTAGTTGCAAAAGTTTACACCGTAAGCATGTATTAATTTCTCGCTGTAACCTTCAATTCCCCCCTCTCTGCCCAGTGCTATTACACAGAGAAAATGAATGTGGCTCGGTTAGTAAGTGGGCCCAATGTCCTGAGGGCCGGTGATTCTGAACATTCAATGTAGAGTCATTTGCAAACAGAAGGGATCACTGCAGGACTAAAATAAGTGAACTTTTTCACCTGTTCCTTTGACTTGCAGCCAATTGGAAAACTTACAAGGTCTCTGTTTGCCTAGAGATAGGGAACATCAATTATGAATTCTGGAAAGGTATCAGCTGGCTCTGGGTACAGCCGGAGCTTGTGCGGAGCCAGATCCTGCACGATAATTGTGACCTGCTTTTAAAGCCCACACATAGGGAGTAAATCCTCCATAATGAATAATTTGGACTGTCCGGCAGTAATATCTCCGATTAGATGGCCAGAGATTTTAAGGTTATCTGGTTAATGAAAAAACAATGAAATATCTGCTGTGGGGAAGTGCAGCTGAGAAAATACAAGAGGTAATCAAAATGTGGCCAAAATTACATATAATATAGGAGTTTATATCGCTAGAAAAGTGCAATATCTATCTATTATCTATCTATTTACTATTATATATATATCATCTACCTTATCTATCATTTATCTATTATCTATCTATCTGTTATCTATCTACTATCTATATATCATCTCTTATCTATCTATCATTTATCTATCTATTATCTATAATCTATCTAGTATCTATCTATCTACTGTATCTATTATTATTATTTATCTATCTACTATCTATCTATTATCTATCATCTACTATCTACCTATCTATCTTGCTATTATCTATCTACTATCTACCTATCTATTATCTATCTATCATCTATTATCTATCACCTATTATCTATCTGTATAGTATCTATTATCTATTATCCATTTATCTATCTACTATTTATCTATCTATCTATCTATTATCTATCTGTTATCTATCTACTATCTATATATCATCTATCTATCATCTATTATCTATAAACTATCTAGTATCTATCTATCTATCTATTATCTATCTGTTATCTATCTATTATCTATCATTTATCTATTATCTATCTATCATCTATTATCTATCATCTATTATCTATCTATCTATAGTATCTATACTTTATTATCTATTATCTATCTATCTATCTATCACCTATTATCTATCGATATAGTATCTATCTATTATCTATAATTTATTATCTATCTATTATCTATCATCTATCTATTATCTATCTATTATCTATCTATCTATCTATCTATCTATCTATCTATCTAGTATCTATCCATTATCTATAATTTATTATCTATTATCTATCATCTATTATCTATCTATCTATCTATATAGTATCTATCTATCTATCTCATATCTAGATCAGTCTTAACTTGTATCTATTTTATTTTAGGTCAGATACATCTGCCAATCTTACTTACTGGAACATATCTTAAATCCTATTCTCTACATGAATGCATCATTTTCACCATCACCACAATTTCAGGAAAACATGTTGTATGAATATAATATATACTAAGACGTGGGGGCAGCACAGACCCCCAATCAGTCTCCTCACCTATTGACCATAGCAGCCTTTCTATCAGTTGCCCCTGTCCCATCCTTGGATAATACAGACGCTCACACTTTTGATGGCCAAATCCGTTTATTTTTCCTGAATCTGAATATAGGTGTCCCTCCCTCCGCCCCTTCCTAATTACGGAACAGTTGAGGTCCCACATCCCCCACCCCGTACATGCAGATGTACAGAAAGATATTACCTATAGAAGCCCCGTAATCAGTTTGTGGAAGAAAAACTGGTGAATATTTGTGAACTCGTTATACTTTACCTAACACAACTGGAAACTCGGTTTTATATTTTGGGAATGAGTTTATGTGCCTCATTCACCAGCCTTACATTGAGGTGCCACGTGACCACTTATAAAGTATATTGCTTATTAATGCAATTAAAGGGGCTGCTCACTTAGGATAATCCCTTCCTATAAACCCTAGGTTAACCAATTTAGCTCTGATGGATCCCTCAGGTACGTGAATAAATGCCCATGGTTTTCTTGGACAATATAACATTTCCTACACAGTGAGCAGCCATCTTTCCCAGCATTACCAGTCCGATCCTAAGTTCATTTTCCAGGGAAATAACTGCAGCACAGGAATCATCCAGCATCCACATACTAACCAACATTTCAATGGAGTCTGTTCTACGGTGCCCTGAGTCTGCGCTCGGTCCATCATGGCGCGGACAGACACTGAAGTACACCTTCCAACACACAGAATGAGCAAAGGACGGCACTAGAGAACACCTTCCCGCCACTTTTACATCTATCGCTGTCCTTCTCTGGCTCTATATAACCAGAGCTGTCAATCAAAGAAGAAAGGGGTGGAGATGAAGAAAAAACAAGTAGGGGGGAAGGTAGACTTAAATGTTTGGCCTCGTCATGATGCACCAAGTGCCTGTGCTTGGTTTGAACAGTTTTTCTGTGCTGACAGATTCCCGTCAAACTGTAGAACGTGAAGCATTTAAGCCGCACCTGTAACACCCACGTACTGCCCTCTCGTGGGTAAAGTCTGCCTAAACGATGCCCCTCTTTTGGGATTTTTAAGATACAAGATTGACATTGTCTTCAGGCCAAACAGGGGTCCATCATTTTCGACCACCACCTGTTTCAGGCTTTATGAATATAGCTGTATTATCACTCAACCTCAAAGCTGAACAAATCTGTTATATGACGCTAACATTAGTCTACGGACATTTTCTTGACTGAGTTGGATGCCATATGTACAGAGGTTATTATTCTTTCGTACCAGACATCACCCATCAGAGGATGGCGGACAGGCTCGGTACCTACGACTCGGCCTTGCGCAATGACCAAAGGATGCAAAGTTATACAGTATCATATACTTGATAGTACAAAATGAAACACTAACTATGACGAAACACAAAAACAAAAGTCAAAAAGCTCAAAACTTTTTGCGTTCTTCAGCCGATGTTGTAACTTTAACACGAGATGCCTCTCGGCGTTAAATCAGCCCTTTTTGACAAAGGAGAGCTGTAAATAGGACCATCTGGTCACATCAGATTTAGGGAATTTATCCAAGAAATTTAATTTGAGCGCGGCTTGAAATAAAGAGAAATCTATAATGCCAATTATGATTATGGAGAAATGACTCGGAAGACAAACCGATGGAATGCAGATTCATTCACCTTGATAATATCACCAAGAACAAAAAAGATACAGTATCTATAGTATCCATATCCTGCAGGACCCCCCAAATAGAGGTCCCACCACCTGCAGGTACACATCATGGCGAAGTTGCAGTATACTGTATGGCAGTATTACTGTACGTGCATCATTTACTTCAGTTTATTTTACTCACTTCACCTCCGCTGTATATATGACCTGTCTCTCCTTAACGACGTACTTGGTGCACATTACGTCACTGCAAGTCATAAAGCACGGTATTGTTATATAAGCGCGGGAGACCAATGCGTCAAATGCCAAAGAGTTCATTTTTAATTTTGTGCAGATTGTGATGTTTTATGCTTGTTAAAAATGCTTGCAACAAAAAAGTACTTGTTTCATGCTTTTTAAATACCGCTATTATCTTTTTAAAAAAATGTCGTATTTCAAGCCAAAAGGTTATCCACGTCCCCTTGTCTCATCATTTTTAGTAGGTAGGTCATGCACGCAACTGCTATCTTTCCACTATTGTGTGAGCACTATATGTCAGTATTATTTTGGCACTCCATGTTACGATTATCATTTTGCGCTATGAGAGTATTATGTAGATACTTGTTTCATGTACACCACTCTGTATATGAAGGCGATACAAAGGAAACATGAGTTATTGTTGGAATCCTGGGGAAATCTTACTCTGGGCGACCATTAATTATAATTCTTCACGGAAGAGGTGAGGTAATGGTTTACAGGCACACCTATATGACACAGTTCTGCGCTAAAGTTGATCACAGGGGGTTTATTGAAGCTTCTTTTCATCACACAAAATCACTTCTCTTCATGTAATGCTTCATCAACATATATGAAAGTCTCTTCACAGATAACCTAGGAAGAATTGTACTTTCCTCATGAGGTTGGGGAAAGGGGATGAGTCCGGTGCTGTAGCTCTCTCACTTCTATCTTGATGTAATAAAGATGCTCCTGGCTGCTCTGACTGCTTGTATGATAATTTAATCGCTTCCCAGAAAAAACTGGTCTACACAGCTTGTCCGATTTCAGGAGATTCTCTAACACACACCTTAGTCTTGGAGGTCCAGGACACAATAACAACTTTCCCAGCATCCTTTGAGGCTGAGCTAACCACTGCCTGTCTGCTATAACAATTTTAACCCCTATAGTTGCTGAATGATTCTAAATCAACAGTACAGTTTCTATCTGTATTGGAGCATTATGTAGTCATTGCATGGTACTGTTATCTTTTCAGTTTACAACACTTATTTATGTACGATATGACAGTGTTATATGGACACTCCATAGTAATGTTATTGTTTTGTGATAGAACAGAATTATGTAGTTATTGTATTAGAGCATTTTGTGGGCATTGCATGGTACTGTTATCTCTTCGCAGTACAACTCTATTATGTAAGCACTATATGGCACTATTACTTAGGGCACTCTATTGGTACGGCACTGTTATGTAGATAATACATGGTTATGTGGTACTTTGTTGTTTTATTGAAAAGCCACTGAATTGAGCTGTTTATACCAAATGAAACTGTTAATTTGCTTCTTATAAAACAATGGGAGGCGCAGTACGGGGAAACAACACGGTTTACCTAGCAGTCTGCACACACATTTTTCTGACATTGCCCAGAGGCTTTATCATGTCCCTTTCCTTAACCTCATAGAAGAAAAAGGGTAATGTTCAGATGGAAAACAAATTATCAACCTTTTTCATCTATCTCCCAACAAAATTGCACAAATTGATACAGTAAACCACAACATAAGTGTCCACGCGGAGGTGAACATACCCTGCAGAACCCACATCTATTTCTTGAGCCTATTCCAAAACCATTCTCATCAATATTTAATTCAAGAAGACTCTCGCACCGAACATAAAATTATTAGTTACTGAAAAGTTATTGACAGTTCTAACAGGAAGTGCAGCCATATTGTCAAACACATGGAAATACAGTCATTTGTCAGACTGATACAATGATAATTGCCCATCGTTTTATGAGAAAATAACTTAAAGGCGACAACCAATATGGCCGTGCTTCCTTGTTGTCACTTTTGCGAAATCCCTGTAACCAAAGGAAATGAAACTATCAAACTTTGGCAACTACGGATTGCTGTTTGATTTACTACTATATGACTAATTTTACATTTCAGGTGGTAAGCCTCTTTATTTTTATCATTTTAACTTAAGTTCTGGAAAAAAAATAGTGAGAAAAAAAAACCAATAACGCATTTTTTTTGTTTTCTTTATACATTTATTATTATGAACCCCCTCCACTGCCGATACATTTTACAATAGCAGTCAAAGTGTTTAGGGATTAAGCCAACTTACACTCTTCTTCCGGTCTTTTCTTCACAGAGGCGAGCATCTCCTGCACTGTGGAGTTTCCTTGATACGGTGCAGGATCTTTACACATCCTGAGGTTCTCCATTCTAGAAGAAATGCAGATCACCTGACATCAGTGAAGGTCCAGTAATATCGAGTGCCTTCCATACAATCAAACCGCCCAGTCTTCCTACACCTCAGCTGATCCTATACTTAGATGCTTGGACACAATAGTCATTCTTGACCAACTTGTTCCAAGATTTCACTATGCAGGCTTTTAAAGATGATCCATCAAAATGAGTCCTGTCTGAGGAGTAACATACGGTCATCAAATGACCTCAGCCAAGCTTTACTTTGAAATTCAGAGAGTAGCTGACAGCACAACTGGCAATGAGATGCCCGTTCTAGTCCCACAGACCAAAGTGGAAGTGTACATACCCAAAAAAATGATGAAGGACAGCATCCAATCCAGGTGAAAAAAACTTCTTTTATTGTGCCAAGTGCAACGTTTCAACCATCAAAAGTCTTTTTCAAGCATGCTTGAAAAAGACCTTTGATGGTTGAAACGTTGCACTTGGCACAATAAAAGAAGCTTTACTTTGAAGTCTAATTGTTTTCTTCAAATCCTATGTGTAGATAAGTGGAGCTGAGATGTTCATTGGCTCAGCTCAGGAACCCCATTACATAATGATCGAAAACGATACAAGAAAAAGTAACACGGGCAATAACCTGGAGCATATCCTTCCGTCATCCTACGTGTTCATAGATAAGAAAGCAAGAGTGACATAGCAAGATTTTGTTGATAATGTCTATAACTGGATGTGTGTACTTGGACTGGCACGATGACTGGAGGAGGCAACTATGGTAAATAGAGTAAGAATCCTCAAGGCATCAGCCTGTCAGACAGGGATGAGTATGATGATGATGATGATGATGTTGGTCAATGTTGCTCTTAAAATTTCATGCCTGTCGTCTATTTGTCAGAACAACATAATCACCTGACAAAGGTACTGGTCTGAAGTAGTGTTTGTACGTTCAGTGTCGGACTGGTCTGTCAAGGGCCCACCAGTAACATTGACTTTGGGGGGGGCACTTTTCACCTGCATACAAATATTACACTACCCTCCATGACAAATTTACCTATATCTCTATACACTGGGTAGTTTGATAAATGAATGATGAGATGCGGCTTTTTTCTGTACAGAGTGAATGAAGTGAATTATGCCAAGCACTGCCCATACAGTGGGGTTGTGGGCCCAGATCTGCACAGGGGCCCACCGGGGGATTCTCCTGTCACCCTGTGGGCCAGTCCGATCCTGTGTACGTTGAAAAAACTCTTGACCGACATAGTCTAACTATTTCATCCTTATTAGACTCGCTGGTACCCCTTTTTTTTGCTTGCCTCCAGACATGGATACCAGAAGACTATCAAAAAACATCAAAACTCAAGACGATACTAAGCCCAAGAGTGACTTCAGCTGCTTTAGAGATGAAGCATCACATGAAAATGAGGTTTCCCATAAAATAAATAAAAGATCATGTATTTTCCTTAGCGGTAATCTGACAGCTTGCCAAAACTCGTCTAAACTGCCACCATGCATTTATTGCTCTGTTAAAGTGAACGTGTCACCAGTTTTTGGGCTTATGAACCATGGCCATTGCTTTTTAATATCATGTAAATAGGGTTCCCACAACTCCTTTATATCCATGTAGATGCCCTCATATGGAGTTTTATACATGCCTCCCTGCTGTATGTAAATTGTGTGGTCCGCTCCGATGGGCAAATCCAGATTGTGATCAGTGCCGTGGCGGTCCTTTCAGATGCAACTTCTTCTATCTCTACGTCTTCAACGTGGTACCCAAAGTCTTGTGCTGGCACAGTGGAATCAGAGACCGGCAGCCCAAACTCATATAATGGGAATGCGTTGGCAAGACTTCGAGTACTGTCTGGATGACATAGAAAAGTCATCCCTTCCATCCAGACAGAGGTGGCCATTGAAGGACCGGGGCGCCACTGATCACAATCTGGATTCGTGCATCAAACTAAACTACACAATCTACATACAGTTCGGGACACGTATAAAACACTTTTTCAGGGGTATTCAGGGGCACTTATGAGATTATGAAAGGGATGTAAAAACCCAATTTAGATGATTTTAAGGGTGACGGGCATGGTTTATAATCCATAAAACTAGTGACATGTTCCCTTTAAGACCCTGCCTAACAATCTCTTTTTATTGTCTGACTGATTTCTGAGTATGGCAAACAAAATCAATTGTATAACTGTGCTGGTGATATGCCAATTAGTGGGTGCCTAGTTGTGGGGGCGTTCTTTTCCCCCAGACTAGTTATTCCACTAATCCTGTTATCATGCCCCTGTGGGTGTCAGTAACATCATATTAATGAGTAGCATCGCCGCACCATAAAATAATTTTTCATCATATGTTAAAATCAATTAGACAATAAAAAAGAATTGCTAGGCAAGTTATTAACAGAGCAATAAATACATGGCGGCCGTTTAGGGGACCTGGGCAAGCTGTAAGGTTCCCTTTAAATACAGTAAATATGGTAAATACAGATGTGTCCTCCCTTACCTCTAGACTCAACATAATACGAGGAAAAAAAAACATGATTTCTCTTTATGCTGTCGGGATATGTTTATGCTTTGTGTCTACACGGTTGTAAATTATGTGAATTGCAGCCTGTAAAAGGTTTTTATTAGTCATTGTAATAATGTATTGATTTGGTTTTCCGGAGACATTTGCATCCCTAGTGAAACATGTGTAAGGGAAAGGAGGACATATCTGTGCGTAGTGGTATAAATATTAATTAAGGTCACCATAAATGTTCCTCACAGAAAACCATTCATGGTGGATCACATGATGAATCATTTTGCAAATATTTTGCTTTCAAAATTGCTTGGTGTCTTTGGAAACATCTGGTTCATCTACAATGTTTTGTCAGATGGGTGACCTAATAATTTCGCTATTTTTGCAAGAAACCAGCAGAATTGTGAATAGAGCAAAAAAAAAGAATAATCCTAATCAAAATAAGTTACAAATTATATTCTAATTTCATAATATATCTTTATAGCAAAGTCATACAGAGCTCTAAATTAACTGCAATATTAAAGGGAACCTGTCACTCAATCATACTGCCCGAACCACAAGCAGCATCAATGACAATAGCAGCCAGGTTATCTTTTTTTTGTATCTAAAATGCCGGAGCAAAGTCAGTGTATTTTCATCAATAGAAACAGAAGTGATAATGATGATAATATTTTTACAAAAACTGTTATAAAAATTAAATTCTAAATGAAATCTTAAATTCTGGCTGCCAGCAGCCTCCACTAGGGGGAGCTTAGTGTTTGACTGCATACAGTCTACTATATAATTGTCTAAGGGTCACTTCCGTCTGTCCTTCTGTCTGTCGCGGATATTCATTGGTCGCAGCCTCTGTCTGTCATGGAAATCCAAGTCGCTGATTGGTTGTGGCAAAACGCCCACGACCATTGCCACGACCAATCAGCAACAGGCACAGTCCGGCGGCAAAATGGCCGCTCCTTCCTCCCCGCAGTCAGTGCCCGCTCCGTACTCCCCTCCAGTCAGCCCTCACACAGGGTTAATGGCAGCGTTAACGGAGCGCGGTGTAACGCACTCCCTTAACGTAGCTTTTAACCCTGTGTGACCAACTTTTTACTGTTGATGCTGCGTGTGCAGCATCAATAGTAAAAAGATCTAATGTGACAAATAATAATAATAAAAAAAAAAAGGTTATTCTCACCCTCCGACGTGGCGCGCTCTCCTCGGCAGTGCAAGCGGCAGGTTCCGGTGCCAAGGATGCTATGTGAGAAGGACCTGCCATGACGTCACGGTCATGTGACCGCGACGTCATCACAGGTCCTGCGCTCATCCAACCCTGGGACCGGAAGCTGCCGCATGCACCGCACACAGGCGCCAGGACTACAAGGGGCCCTTCAGAAGGTGACTATATGTTTATTTTTTATTTTAACCCCTTAATGACCGCCAATACGTCTTTTAACTGACCTGAGATATAAGAGCCTATCATGCCGATACAGGTGACAATCCAGCAGCTGTCGGCTGTACACTATAGCTGACAACTTGCTGCATCAGCCATGATCAGTGATTTCACCGTCCAAATTTGTTTAACCCCTTAGATGCTGCTGTCAATAGTGACAACATCATGTAAATGGTTAATAGAGTGTGGGGGCTTCCTCATTATCCCTATCGGTGCCCTCAGATCATGATCGGGTGGTCCTGATGTTTGCCATAGCAATTCATGTCCAAATAGCGGCCTTAGAGTCTGACGGCTGTTGTAACCTGTTCAGAAGTTAGAGGCATTTAGTTGGTAAAAATACACATTTTCATTTCTGTCATGGCACTTTGCATTAATTCCTGAACATCACCTGAATGGATAATAAACTAGCTGAAAGCAGTTTTCAATATGTCAGGGGGTGCTGTTTTGAAAATGGTATAACTTTTGGGGGTTTCCCAAAATATGGGACTCCTAAAGTCACTTCAAACATGGATAAGTCCCTAAAAAAAAAATTTTGTAAATTTCCTTGAAAAAATGAAAGCTTACTGCTACACTTTTAAACCTCCTAAAATGCAAACAAAATAAAAGAACGTTTTACAAATGATGCTGATGTAAAGCCGACATGTGGGAAATGTTATTTATTAATGTTTTGCTGTTGTATGACTATCTGGATTAAAGGGATAATCATTCAAAGTCTCAAAATTGCTAATTTTTTTTACATTTTTCTCAAATTTCTGATATTTTTTATAAATAAACACAAAACATATCAACCTAAATTTACCATTATCATAAAGTATCATGTGTCACGAAAAAACAATCTCAAAATCACTGGAATTTGTACAAGCGTTCCAGAGTTATTACCACATAAAGTGACACCGGTCAGATTTAAAAAAAATTGGCTCTGTCACTAAGGGGTTAAGTCTTTTTTAACCACGCATATAGTGCCCACATTGCTATATACTACGTGGGCTGTGTTGCATACTGTGTGGGCTCTGTTATACACTATGTAGCTGTGCAATACACTACATGACTGTGTTATATACTACGTGCCTGTGCAATATACTACGTGGCTCTACAATATACTACGTGGCTCTGCTATATACTACGTGGCTGACCAATATACTACGTACCTGTGCAATACACTACGTTGCTGTGCAATACACTAAGTCGCTATGTTATATACTACGTGGCTGTGTTACATACTCCGTAGGTCTGTTCTATACTACGTCGGTTGTGTTATATACTACGTCACTGTGCAATATAGTACGTAGCCTGTGCTATATACTACCTACATATTCTAGAATACCCGATACATTAGAATCGGGCCACCATCTAGTTATTATATAAGCAGTTTGCAGTAAGCTCCCCCTACTGGTGGCTGCAGACAATCAAATATTTATCATTCAAAAGGAACCTGTCACTAAATTCATGCTGTCCTAACGACGGACAGCATGAATCGCAGCCTGGCTCCCCGATTTCAGCCAGGTGTATTTTTCTCTGAAATGCTTCGGCACATCAGAGAAAGCATAAGGCTAGGTTCAGATTGCGTTAGTGCAATCCGTTTAGCGCCTAGCGCTAGCGGATTGCGCTAACGCAATGTGTTGTAAAGGGGTCGCGTTAAAAGTCCCCGCTCTCGCAGATCTCCGCCTCAAGCAGCATCCACGGCGCGCCACAAAACACCGGCACATCGCTAGCGCGTGCCGAAAATGGCACGCGCTAGTGATGCGCATCCCCATTGCTGTTAATGGGCGCGCTAACGGTCGCGTTGCACGGCGTTAATTTCGCCGTGCAACGCTGTCCGTTAGCGCGGTCCCATTAACGCAATGGGAACCTAGCCTTATTTACAAAGCTGTCTGAGGACTATAGGAAGAGACAAGTCTAGTCCGGTGTGCACATGGAGACCTGTCAATCACCAGAAGCTGCGTGAGGGAAAGCCAGCCCTATTAAACCATGTTTTCACTGGAGCACATCTCTCCCTATTTTTCTCTTTCTCTGAAGCGTTTCTATAAAAATTATGCCAGGCTGCAATCATGCATCCAGGCTCTGATTCATGCTGATCATGATTTGGGATTGCAGGAATTGAGTGACAGGTTTCCTCTAAATGATAAATATTTCATTGTCTGCAGCCGCCACTAGGGGGAGCTTACTGCGAACTGCTGATACACTGAACTCGATAATATAACTGTATGTAGACAAACACTAAACTCCCTCTAGTGGAGGCTACAGACACCCAGAATTTAAGATTTGAATTAAGAATTTCCTTTTTGTAAATGTAATTGCAAAAAATATATCATTAGCAATTCCGTTTCTATTCGTGGAAATCCACTTACATTGATCTCATGCTGGTGAACACAGTATATTGAGCTAGATCTGCAAAGTAACATAAGAAGCATCGACAGAAAGGGAACTGAAAAGCCCATATAACCCTGCTGTCACCACTCACTGCAGACCTCTATGGGTATCTCTCCATAGAGAACAATTAGCCCTTTTCCACTTAAAGTATGTGCTGAGCTCAGCAAGCTGCTGAACACAGATCAAGGTTTGCGTGCTACGGACAAAGAGGAAATACGCCGTAAGCCCTAAGGAATAAAAGGGATAGCAGAAAGCTGCAAAAGTTTTCTTTTATTCACTTGAACCTTTGATGATGTAGTTCTAGGGTAGTACTATAATCTACAAAACGCTACAAAAATACCAGAAATAAAGTAAAAAAAAGTTTGTTGCTGCGAAGTAAAAATGTATCACACTCTACGGATCCACTTGCCTTTGAGTTATAGTTGCAGAATAACTCAGTGCTTTCCTATGAAAAGTCAGAAATACAACGGTGGATTGCTGAATCTTTTCGGACTGGGGTCAGGACACAAACTTTTTTTCCCCCCGTAAATCCAAGATTTAAGGCTCATATCGTATCTGCGTTGGGTATTATGACACTGGTCTTAATGTCAAAACAATACAAAATTTGGCAGAATGTCTATAGACTCTATTATACATCAAAGGAGTCTTTCACGCACCGTTTGGATTCATTGTATCACTATTCCGACGACACCGCGTCATGGCCTCGAGTACTTAGAAGGCCATTAAGGATTTCAAGGTTTTTTTTACGCCAGGTTCACACTATTTTAGTCAAAGACAGGAGCGAATTCAATATGGAACGAATGGAAAAACTTCTCTTTTTTAAAATCTATTCTTCTGTTGAAATTTGTGAATCTGAAATGCTACATTTTTAGTGTTACGGGGGGGGGGGGGGGCATTTATATAACATTTTCTTATGGCTTCTTTTAGCAGTTTTTACTTGAACTGTGCCAAATTCATGAAAAATTACCAAATACATTTAGAAGACCTTTCCACAAAGTAGACCAAATTACTTCTTATCTATTAGTTGGCTCATTAAAATCAACTTTACTTATTTAACCCCTTAGTGACAGAGCCCAATTTTAAAAATCTGACCAGTGTCACTTTATGTGGCAATAACTCTATAACGCTTTTACAAATTCCAGTGATTTTGAGATTGTTTTTTCGTGACACATTATACTTTATGACAACGGTAAATTTAGGTTGATATGTTTTGTGTTTATTTATAAAAAAAAATATCAGAAATTTGACAAATGTAAAAAAAATTAGCAACTTTCAAACTTTGAATGATCATCCCTTTCATTCAGAGAGTCATACCATAGCAAAACATTCATAAATAACATTTCCCTCATGTCGGCTTTACATCAGCACCATTTGTAAAATGTTATTTTATATTGTTAGCATTTTAGGTTTAAAAATGTAGCAGTAATTTTTCATTTTTTCATGGAAATGTACAAAATTATTTTTTTTTAGGGACCTATCCAAGTTTGAAGTGACTTTTGGATTCCTATACAATGGAAAAACCCCAAAAGTGATACCTTTTTAAAAACAGCATCCCCTGACATATTAAAATTTGCCATCACATAGTTTATTAACCCTTCAGGTGATTTTCAGGAATTAATGCAAAGTGACAATGACAGAATTAAAAAGTGTATTTTTACCACCTAAATGTTGCAGACTTTTGAACAGGTTACTATAGCCGGCAAACTCTAAGGCCGCCATTTGCTCGTGAAGTGCCATGGCAAACATCAGGACCACACAATCATGATCTCAGGGTGCCAATGGGGATAAAGAGGGAGAAGCCACAGTCTTTTAAACATTTACATTTTATAGTTATTATTCACAGCAGCATCTAAGGGGTTAAACCGATATGGACGGTGACAACACTGATCTGATCGAGGCTGATGCAGCAAGTTGTCAGCTATAGTGGACCTCCGACAGCTGCTGGATTGTGACCTGTATGAGGATGCTAGTCCCTTATATCTCAGGTCAGTTAAAAGACATATTGACGGTCATTAAGAGAGATGTCTTGCCTTGGATCTAAATGTCTTCCCAAATTCAACAAGCAAAAGAAAATGGTGACAACAACTAAAGTCATTCATCAAAGTTCTTCCAAGGTTCAGACATTAACGGCCAACTTGACCATTTCCCAGGAAGCACTGACTTCCCATTAGCTTGGAGGCATGGAGGACTGGTACCGTCGAAGTTCCTATGTTCGACTGCGTCAGATATGATTTCCTTTAGGATTCTGAAAACGAAAGTGCAGTTGATTTCGATTTATTACTAGTTACAATTTATCCTCCACAGAACTTCACAAAGTGTCTAGATAAATGGCCAATGTATAACGAAAATAGTTGTGAGACTCGTGAAGGTCCATCCTCAAGATTTCAGGTATCAGTTCGATGGTTAGAATTACTGCATGGGCTTCATGTTTCCTCTTTGTAGTCAAGTGACAGTAAACTGGTTGGGGTATTCATGATCTTTATTTCTGTATCCTTGGTTGCCCTTCATCCTCTGCCACCTTCTTGTTCATTGCTTCCAATGATAAATGTTTCTTCCAGCGATCGTAGCATTTTAGAAGGTCCGGCTTGATTTAGTGCAGGATATTTAGGTATTTTAACCCTCAACAATAACAGGTCTTGTCCAACAATCAGTGATTTTAATAAATTCACTATATACAGTATAGACCAAAAGTTTGGACACACCTCATTTAACCCCTTACCGGCATCGGACGTACTATACCGTCCGATGCCGGCTCCCCTGCTTTGATGCAGGGCTCCGCGGTGAGCCCGCACCAAAGCCGGGACATGTCAGCTGTTTTGAACAGCTGACATGTGCCCGTAATAGGCGCGGGCAGAATCGCGATCTGCCCGCACCTATTAACTAGTTAAATGCCGCTGTCAAACGCAGACAGCGGCATTTAACTACCGCTTCCGGCCGGGCGGCCGGAAATGACGTCATCGCCGACCCCCGTCACATGATCGGGGGTCGGCGATGCTTGTATATTGTAACCATAGAGGTCCTTGAGACCTCTATGGTTACTGATTGCCCGTCGCTGTGAGCGCCACCCTGTGGTCGGCGCTCACAGCACACGTGCAATTCTGCTACATAGCAGCGATCAGCAGATCGCTGCTATGTAGCAGAGCCGATCGGGTTGTGCCTGCTTCTAGCCTCTCATGGAGGCTATTGAAGCATGGCAAAAGTTAAAAAAAAAAGTTTAAAAAAATGTGAAAAAAATAAAAAAAACATAAAAGTTTAAATCACCCCCCTTTCGCCCCAATCAAAATAAATCAATAAAAAAAATATCAAATCTACGCATATTTGGTATCGCCGCGCTCAGAATCGCCCGATCTATCAAATAAAAAAAAGTATTAACCTGATCGCTAAACAGCGTAGCGGGAAAAAAACTCGAAACGCCAGAATTACGTTTTTTTGGTCGCCACGACATTGCATTAAAATGCAATAACGGGCGATCAAAAGAACGTATCTGCACCAAAATGCTATCATTAAAAACGTCATCTCGGCACGCAAAAAATAAGCCCTCAACCGACCCCAGAGCACGAAAAATGGAGACGCTACGAGTATCGGAAAATGGCGCAATTTTTTTTTTTTTTTTTTTAGCAAAGTTTGGAATTTTTTTTCACCACTTAGATAAAAAATAACCTAGTCATGTTTGGTGTCTATGAACCTGTGACCTGGAGAATCATAATGGCAGGTCAGTTTTAGCATTTATTGAACCTAGCAAAAAAGCCAAACAAAAAACCAATGTGGGATTGCACTTTTTTTGCAATTTCACCGCACTTGGAATTTGTTTCCCGTTTTCTAGTACACGACATGCTAAAACCAATGATGTCGTTCAAAAGTACAACTCGTCCCGCAAAAAATAAGCCCTCACATGGCCAAATTGACGGAAAAATAAAAAAGTTATGGCTCTGGGAAGGAGGGGAGTGAAAAACGAACACGGAAAAATGAAAAATCCCCCGGTCATGAAGGGGTTAAAGAGTTTTCTGTATTTTCATGACTATGAAAATTGTACATTCACACTGAAGGCATCAAAACTATGAATTAACACATGTGGAATTATATACGTAACAAAAAAGGGTGAAACAACTGAAATTCTGTCTTATATTCTAGGTTCTTCAAAGTAGCCACTTTTTGCTTTGATGACTGCTTTGCACACTCTTGGCATTCTCTTGATGAGCTTCAAGAGGTAGTCACCGGGAATGGTTTTCACTTCACAGGTGTGCCCTGTCAGGTTTAATAAGTGGGATTTCTTGCCTTATAAATGGGGTTGGGACCATCAGTTGTGTTGTGTAGAAGTATGGTGGATACACAGCTGATAGTCCTACTGAATAGACTGTTAGAATTTGTATTATGGCAAGAAAAAAGCAGCTAAGTAAAGAAAAACGAGTGGCCATCATTACTTTAAGAAATGAAGGTCAGTCAGTCCGAAAAATTGGGAAATCTTTGAAAGTGTCCCCAAGTGCAGTGGCAAACACCATCAAGCGCTACAAAGAAACTGGCTCACATGAGGACCGCCCCAGGAAAGGAAGACCAAGAGTCACCTCTGCTTCTGAGGATAAGTTTATCCGAGTCACCAGCCTCAGGAATCGCAGAGTAACAGCAGCTCAGATTAGAGACCAGGTCAATGCCACACAGAGTTCTAGCAGCAGACACTTCTCTACAACAACTGTTAAGAGGAGACTTTGTGCAGCAGGCCTTCTGTCAGGATCCTGTCAGCACCAGCGCACTGCCACAGCTGAACAAGGTGACTCACTCACACTGTGGGAGAGCCCGGGGTCAGATACTACAAGGAAAACTCAGACAGACGGGACCTGCACAGCGTGCTGAGTATGGTAGAGAACAGAAGGACCTATGATCATGTGACCACAGGGGGCGGGGCTTAGCGTCCTGCTGCTGGAGATGAGTGCAGGATTTTACAGGGAATCTGAAGTAGGAGAGGGGAACTCAGGTCGGACAGGCGGGGGTCATACACGGAGAGGGCGGCGCAGTACACAGGGGCAGTCAGAAGAATAGTCAGGACGTAGCAAGAGATCAGAAAACCAGAACGGGCAATAGACGGTACAGAAACAGCAGGCAGGAATCACAACCAGATCAGAAACCAAACAGACAGACTTTAGCACTTGCACAAAGCAGAGGCACACCAGAGTCGGACACACTCAGCCAAGGGTCAGAGTATAAAGGATTGACCTCACAGTGAGGCTATAAAAAGCCTCCCAGGACCCAGAAAGAGGCCATTCGAGTTAACCCTGCAACTACCTGACCCGAGAGCACAGTAAACCATGACACCTTCATGGTAAAATAGCTGCTAGGAAACCACTACTAAGGACAGGCAACAAGCAGAAGAGACTTGTTTGGGCTAAAGAACACAAGGAATGGACATTAGACCAGTGGAAATCTGTGCTTTGGTCTGATGAGTCCAAATCTGAGATCTTTGGTTCCAACCACTGTGTCTTTGTGCGACACAGAAAAGGTGAACGGATGGACTTTACATGCCTGGTTCCCACCGTGAAGCATGGAGGAGGAGGTGTGATGGTGTGGGGGGCTTTGCTGGTGACACTGTTGGGGACTTTTTCAAAATTACTGAATTACTGAACCAGCATGGCTACCACAGCATCTTGCAGCGGCATGCTATTCCATCCATTTTGCATTTAGTTGGACCATCATTTATTTTTCAACAGGACACTGACCCCAAACACACCTCCAGGCTGTGTAAGGGCTATTTAACCAAGAAGGAGAGTGATGGGGTGCTGCACCAGATGACCTGGCCTCCACAGTCACCAGACCTGAACCCAATCGAGATGGTTTGGGGTGAGCTGGACCGCAGAGTGAAGGCAAAAGGGCCAACAAGTGCTAAGCATCTCTGGGAACTCCTTCAAGATTGTTGGAAGACCATTCCCGGTGACAACCTCTTGAAGCTCATCAAGAGAATGCCAAGAGTGTACAAAGCACTCATCAAAGCAAAAGGTGGCTACTTTGAACCTAGAATATAAGACATATTTTCAGTTGTTTCACACTTGTTAATTATATAATTCCACATGTGTTAATTCATAGTTTTGATGCCTTCAGTGTGAATGTACAATTTTCATAGTCATGAAAATACATAAAAATCTTTAAATGAGAAGGTGTGTCCAAACTTTCGGTCTGTACTGTATATATATATATATATATATATATATATATATATATATATATATATATATATATATATAGTCTTATTCCAGATTGCAGAATTGCTAAATATGGTGGCGCACTTTGGGACCAGAGATGGTCTTGCTTATTACAGTCTTTGTAAATACTTTGACACCATAGATAAAAAGCAAGCTGAGATATAGGATATAAATAGTCGTATACCTCCAAAATGTCGGGTGTTAAAGGGAAAAACATTCAGCCAATGTTGGAGATTTGGATAGGCTGCTGAGTTCTTGGATGAGAATATATTTGTAGCTCAATAGATCAAGCCTAAAAGCTGTGAAATCCATCAATTTTCCTTGGGCAATTTCTAATGATCACCATCAATCAATTTCTGCAAAATGCTGCTATGCTACAGAATATCTAGTGAATGCAGGATATGCTGTATGTGTCCTCCATACATCTCCATTGTGTCCTGACAGTCACTGAAATAACTAACACTGTAGGCAACAATTCTACAATGTATTACACTAATGTTATGACAGATCAGCTAGGTTTTAGGACATCAATTCATTACTTTTCTTCGTAATTTCAATAAACTATAGCAACACTTTGACCATGTTCTCTAGGTTTTCCATGGGTCCATGCTGTCTTCACGTAAACCACTGTCTGCAAATATCCATAGTTAATATTACTTCTGTATAAAATGACATATCACAGTTTATAATCATACTAGCCAACCTTTTACAACCACTTGCTGTTGCCGTACAGAAATCGTGTGCATATTGTCATGCCTAGTACTCAGCACCCAATGTCACCACCTCCAAGACCCATTTTCTGCCCCTCAAATGTGTGAAGAGGCGCCAGGGCCCTGTGTGAGGACAAACTATCCAGGTACCATGCACTAGAAACCATCCATATGTGCTAATTTACACAAGGATTTGGGAGGTAAACCAGATGTGCCATTTCTTCCAGGAGTCTGGAGGACTTCACACGTCAGCCTGGAAGTATATTTGTAATATACACCAGCGTTCAAAAGTTTAGGGTCACAGAGACAATTTTGTTTTTTCCATGAAAACTCATACTTTTATTAATCAGATGAGTTGCCATATGAAATTAAAATCTAGTCCAGACATTGACAAGGTTAGAAAAAAGGATTTTTATTTGAAATAATAATTTTCTCCTTCAATCTTTGCTTTCGTCAAAGAATGCTCCCTTTGCATCAATTCCAGCATTGCAGACCTTTGGCATTCTAGCAGTTAATTTACTGAAGTAATCTGGAGACATTTCCCCCCATGCTTCCAGAAGCCCCTCCACAAGTTGGTTTGGTTGATGGGCACTTTTTGCACCATACGGTCAAGCTGCTCCCACAACAGCTCAATGGGGCTGAGATCTGGTGACTGCACTGGCGGCTCCATTACAGATAGATACCAGCTGCTGTTTTTTCCCCTAAATAGTTCCTGCATAATTTGGAGGTGTGCTTTGGGTCCTTGTTCTGTTGTAGGATGAAATTTGCTCCAATCAAGCGCTGTCCACAGGGTATGACATGGCGTTGCAAAATGGAGTGATAGCCTTCCTTATTCAATATCCCTTTTACCTTGTACAAATCTCCCACCAGCACCAAAGAAACCCCAGACCATCACATTACCTCCACCATGCTTGACAGATGGCGTCAGGCCCTCTTCCAGCATCTTTTCAGTTGTTCTGCGTCCCACAAATGTTCTTCTGTGTGATCCAAACTTGGATTTGTCTGTCCATAACTCTTTTTTCCAATCTTCCTCTGTCCAATGTCTGTGTTCTTTTGCCCATATTAATCTTTTATTAGCCAGTCTCAGATATGGCTTTTTCTTTGCCACTCTGCCCTGAAGGCCAGCATCCCAGAGTCGCCTCTTCAATGTAGACGTTGACACTGGCATTTTGCGTGTGCTATTTAATGAAGCTGCCAGTTGAGGACCTGTGAGGCGTTGATTTCTCAAACTACAGACTCGAATGTACTTGTCTTGTTGCTCAGTTGTGCAGCTGGGCCTCACACTTCTCTTTCTACTCTTGTTAGAGCCTATTTGTGCTCTGCTCTGAAGGGAGTAGTACACACCATTGTAGGAAATCTTCAGTTTCTTGAAAATTTCTCGCATGTAATAGCCTTCATTTCTAAGAACAAGAATTGACTGTCAAGTTTCACATGAAAGTTCTTTTTTTCTGGCCATTTTGAGAGTTTAATGGAACCAACAAATGCAATGCTCCAGATTCTCAACCAGCTCAAAGGACGGTCAGGTTTATAGGTTCTCTAATCAGCCAAACTGTTTTCAGCTGTGCTAACATACTTGCACAAGGGTTTTCCAGGGTATTCTAACCATCCATTAGCGTTCTTACACAGTTAGCAAACACACAACACAAGTACTATAAGAACACTGGAGTTATGGTTGTTGGAAATGGACGTTTGCAGCTAGAATAGTAATTTACCACATTACCAAAGTATAGAGTGTATTTCTGAATCATTTATTGTTAGCTTCATTGGAAAAAACTGTGCTTTTCTTTCAAAAATAAGGAAATTTTTAAGTGACCCTAAACTTTATAACAGTAGTGTACACTAAATACTTCCATGTACCCAGTTTTAGATTAAACCAATGGTGTAACTAACAGACGATTTTTACACATCCAACTTTCACGGTTTGAGTATGGCCTGCAATGTCTGAACCGGCTGCAAGTCTTCTGACCTGACCTGTTGTGAATTCTGTGGCAGAGCTCCCTCCTGTGGTCACAAGTGGTATTTCGGTTGATTCTCTCTGTGAGCTTCCGTTGGTGGAGGAAAGTGGTACTGCGGCTTCTGAGTTTCCTTGCTCAGGTGATATGGTGAAGTCGTTAGGTGCTGCTCTACTTAACTCCACCTAGTGCTTTGATCCTGGCCTCCTGTCAATGTTCTAGTGTTGGACCTGTTTCCTCCTGGATCGTTCCTGTGGCCTGCTGCTCTGCATAGCTAAGTTCTGCTTTGCTATTTTGTTTGCTATTTTTTCTGTCCAGCTTGTCTATTTGTTTGCTGGAAGCTCTGGGACGCAGAGGGTGTACCTCCGTGCCGTTAGTTCGGTACGGAGGGTCTTTTTGCCCCCTTTGCGTGGTTTTGTAGGGTTTTGTGTTGACCGCGGGGTTACCTTTCCTATCCTCGCTCTGTTCAGAAAGTCGGGCCTCACTTTGCTAGATCTATTTCATCTCTACGTTTGTCTTTTCATCTTAACTCACAGTCATTATATGTGGGGGCTGCCTTTCCTTTGGGGTATTTCTCTGAGGCAAGGTAGGCTTATTTTCTATCTTCAGGCTAGCTAGTTTCTCAGGCTGTGCCGAGTTGCATAGGGAGCGTTAGGCGCAATCCACGGCTGCCTCTAGTGTTGTTGGAGAGGATTAGGGATTGCGGTCTGCAGAGTTCCCACGTCTCGGAGCTCGTTCTATGATTTTGGGGTTTTGTCAGATCACTGTATGTGCTCTGACCTCTATGTCCATTGTGGTACTGAATTGCCTAATCATAACAATACAGGAGGACAAAAGTACTAATGATTCTCAATAGAGGGAAAAAAGAAGTTCTGAGACCATTTTTTTTTCTCTGCACTGTGTTTTGCCTTTTTTTTCCCCTAGACATTTGGGTGGTTCAGTACACAGGTGTAGCGATGGACATTAGAAGTCTGTCTTCATGTGTGGATCAGCTCTCGGCAAGAGTACAAAAGATTCAAGACACTATTGATCAGAAATCTATGTTAGAACCAAGAATTCCTATTCCTGATTTGTTTTTTGGAGATAGAACTAAGTTTCTGAGTTTCAAAAATAATTGTAAACTATTTCTGGCCTTGAAACATCGCTCCTCTGGTGATCCAGTTCAACAGGTTTTGATCATTATTTATTTTTTGCGTGGCGACCCTCAGGACTGGGCAATTTCTCTTGCACCAGGAGATCCTGCATTAAGTAATATCGATGCGTTTTTCCTGGCGCTCGGATTGCTGTACGATGAACCTAATTCAGTGGATCAGGCAGAAAAAAATTTGCTGGCTCTTTGTCAGGGTCAGGATGAGATAGAGGTATATTGTCAGAAATTTAGAAAGTGGTCCGTGCTCACTCAATGGAATGAATCTGCGCTGGCAGCTATGTTCAGAAAGGGTCTCTCTGAAGCCCTTAAGGATGTCATGGTGGGATTTCCTATGCCTGCTGGTTTGAATGAGTCTATGTCTTTGGCCATTCAGATCGGTCGATGCTTGCGTGAGCGTAAATCTGTGCACCATTTGGCGGTATCACCTGAGCCTATGCAGTGCGATAGGACTTTGACCAGAGTTGAACGGCAAGAACACAGACGTCTGAATGGGCTGTGTTTCTATTGTGGTGATTCCACTCATGCTATCTTTGATTGTCCTAAGCGCACTAAGCGGTTCGCTAGGTCTGCCACCATTGGTACGGTACAGTCAAAATTTCTTCTGTCCGTTACCTTGATCTGCTCTTTGTCATCATATTCTGTCATGGCATTTGTGGATTCAGGCGCTGCCCTGAATTTGATGGACTTGGAGTATGCTAAGCGTTGTGGGTTTTTCTTGGAGCCCTTGCAGTGTCCTATTCCATTGAGAGGAATTGATGCTACGCCTTTGGCCAAGAATAAGCCTCAGTACTGGACCCAGCTGACCATGTGCATGGCTCCTGCACATCAGGAGGTTATTCGCTTTCTGGTGTTGCATAATCTGCATGATGTGGTCGTGTTGGGGTTGCCATGGCTACAAGTCCATAATCCAGTATTAGATTGGAAATCCATGTCACTGTCCAGCTGGGGTTGTCAGGGGGTACATGGTGATGTTCCATTTCTGTCAATTTCGTCATCCACCCCTTCTGAGGTTCCAGAGTTCTTGTCTGATTACCGGGATGTATTTGATGAGCCCAAGTCCGATACCCTACCTCCGCATAGGGATTGTGATTGTGCTATCAATTTGATTCCTGGTAGTAAATTCCCAAAAGGTCGACTGTTTAATTTATCTGTGCCTGAGCACGCCGCTATGCGCAGTTATGTGAAGGAGTCCCTGGAGAAGGGGCATATTCGCCCGTCATCATCGCCATTAGGAGCAGGGTTCTTTTTTGTAGCCAAGAAGGATGGTTCGCTGAGACCTTGTATAGATTACCGCCTTCTAAATAAGATCACGGTTAAATTTCAGTACCCCTTGCCGTTGTTATCTGATTTGTTTGCTCGGATTAAAGGGGCTAGTTGGTTCACCAAGATAGATCTTCGTGGTGCGTATAATCTTGTGCGAATTAAGCGAGGCGATGAATGGAAAACTGCATTTAATACGCCCGAGGGTCATTTTGAGTATCTAGTAATGCCATTCGGACTTGCCAATGCTCCATCAGTGTTTCAGTCCTTTATGCATGACATCTTCCGAGAATACCTGGATAAATTCCTGATTGTGTACTTGGATGACATTTTGATCTTCTCGGATGATTGGGAGTCTCATGTGAAGCAGGTCAGAACGGTTTTTCAGGTCCTGCGTGCTAATTCTTTGTTTGTGAAGGGATCAAAGTGTCTCTTTGGTGTTCAGAAGGTTTCATTTTTGGGGTTCATCTTTTCCCCTTCTACTATCGAGATGGACCCTGTTAAGGTCCAAGCCATCCATGATTGGACTCAGCCGACATCTCTGAAAAGTCTGCAAAAGTTCCTGGGCTTTGCTAATTTTTATCGTCGCTTCATCTGCAATTTTTCTAGTATTGCTAAACCATTGACCGATTTGACCAAGAAGGGTGCTGATGTGGTCAATTGGTCTTCTGCTGCTGTGGAAGCTTTTCAAGAGTTGAAGCGTCGTTTTTCTTCTGCCCCTGTGTTGTGTCAACCAGATGTTTCACTTCCATTCCAGGTCGAGGTTGATGCTTCTGAGATTGGAGCAGGGGCTGTTTTGTCGCAGAGAAGTTCTGATTGCTCGGTGATGAAACCATGCACCTTCTAATCCAGGAAGTTTTCGCCTGCTGAGCGAAATTATGATGTGGGCAATCAAGAGTTGCTGGCCATGAAGTGGGCATTCGAGGATTGGCGTCATTGGCTTGAAGGAGCTAAGCATCGCGTGGTGGTCTTGACTGATCATAAGAACTTGACTTATCTCGAGTCTGCTAAGCGGTTGAATCCTAGACAGGCTCGTTGGTCGCTGTTTTTTGCCCGTTTTGACTTTGTGATTTCGTACCTTCCGGGCTCTAAAAATGTGAAGGCGGATGCTCTGTCTAGGAGTTTTGTGCCCGACTCTCCGGGTTTGTCTGAGCCGGCGGGTATCCTCAAGGAAGGAGTAATTGTGTCTGCCATCTCCCCTGATTTGCGGCGGGTGCTGCAAAAATTTCAGGATAATAAACCTGATCGTTGCCCAGCGGAGAAACTGTTTGTCCCTGATAGGTGGACGAGTAGAGTTATCTCTGAGGTTAATTGTTCGGTGTTGGCTGGTCATCCTGGAATCTTTGGTACCAGAGAGTTAGTGGCTAGATCCTTTTGGTGGCCATCTCTGTCGCGGGATGTGCGTACTTTTGTGCAGTCCTGTGGGATTTGTGCTCGGGCTAAGCCCTGCTGTTCTCGTGCCAGTGGGTTGCTTTTGCCCTTGCCGGTCCCGAAGAGGCCTTGGACACATATCTCTATGGATTTTATTTCAGATCTTCCCGTTTCTCAAAAGATGTCAGTCATTTGGGTGGTCTGTGATCGCTTCTCTAAGATGGTCCATTTGGTACCCTTGTCTAAATTGCCTTCCTCCTCTGATTTGGTGCCATTGTTCTTCCAGCATGTGGTTCGTTTACATGGCATTCCAGAGAATATCGTTTCTGACAGAGGTTCCCAGTTTGTTTCGAGGTTTTGGCGAGCCTTTTGTGGTAGGATGGGCATTGACTTGTCTTTTTCCTCGGCTTTCCATCCTCAGACTAATGGCCAGACTGAACGAACCAATCAGACCTTGGAAACATATCTGAGATGCTTTGTTTCTGCTGATCAGGATGACTGGGTGTCCTTTTTGCCTTTGGCTGAGTTCGCCCTTAATAATCGGGCCAGCTCGGCTACCTTGGTTTCGCCATTTTTCTGCAACTCTGGGTTCCATCCTCGTTTCTCTTCAGGACAGGTTGAGTCTTCGGACTGTCCTGGTGTGGATACTGTGGTGGACAGGTTGCAGCAGATTTGGACTCATGTAGTGGACAATTTGACCTTGTCCCAGGAGAAGGCTCAACATTTCGCTAATCGCAGACGCTGTGTGGGTCCCCGACTTCGTGTTGGGGATCTGGTTTGGTTATCTTCTCGTCATATTCCTATGAAGGTTTCCTCTCCTAAGTTTAAACCTTGTTTCATTGGTCTGTATAGGATTTCTGAGGTTCTTAATCCTGTGTCTTTTCGTCTGACCCTTCCAGATTCTTTTTCCATACATAACGTATTCCATAGGTCATTGTTGCGGAGATACGTGGCACCTATGGTGCCATCTGTTGACCCTCCTGCCCCGGTTTTGGTGGAGGGGGAGTTGGAGTATATTGTGGAGAAGATTTTGGATTCTCGTGTTTCAAGACGGAAACTCCAGTATCTGGTTAAATGGAAGGGTTATGCTCAGGAGGATAATTCCTGGGTTTTTGCCTCTGATGTCCATGCTCCCGATCTTGTTCGTGCCTTTCATGTGGCTCATCCTGGTCGGCCTGGGGGCTTTGGTGAGGGTTCGGTGACCCCTCCTCAAGGGGGGGGGTACTGTTGTGAATTCTGTGGCAGAGCTCCCTCCTGTGGTCACAAGTGGTATTTCGGTTGATTCTCTCTGTGAGCTTCCGTTGGTGGAGGAAAGTGGTACTGCGGCTTCTGAGTTTCCTTCCTCAGGTGATATGGTGAAGTCGTTAGGTGCTGCTCTACTTAACTCCACCTAGTGCTTTGATCCTGGCCTCCTGTCAATGTTCTAGTGTTGGACCTGTTTCCTCCTGGATCGTTCCTGTGGCCTGCTGCTCTGCATAGCTAAGGCTACGTTCACATTAGCGTTCCGCTAATGTGCGCCGCTGTTGCGTCGGCGACGCAGCGGCGACGCGCCCCTATGTTTAACATGGGGGACGCGTGCGTTTTTTTGTTGCGTTTTCCGACACGTGCGTCGTTTTCGACACTAGCGTCGGACGCAAGAAAATGCAACAAGTTGCATTTTTCGTGCGTCCGATTTTCGTCAAAAAACGACGCACGCGTCGCAAAACGCAGCGTTTTTGCGTGCGTTTTTGGTGCATCGTGCGTTGCGTCGCCGACGCACCGGCACGCAACGCTAATGTGAACGTAGCCTAAGTTCTGCTTTGCTATTTGTTTGCTATTTTTTCTGTCCAGCTTGTCTGTTTGCTGGAAGCTCTGGGACGCAGAGGGTGTACCTCCGTGCCGTTAGTTCGGTACGGAGGGTCTTTTTGCCCCCTTTGCGTGGTTTTGTAGGGTTTTGTGTTGACCGCGGGGTTACCTTTCCTATCCTCGCTCTGTTCAGAAAGTCGGGCCTCACTTTGCTAGATCTATTTCATCTCTACGTTTGTCTTTTCATCTTAACTCACAGTCATTATATGTGGGGGCTGCCTTTCCTTTGGGGTATTTCTCTGAGGCAAGGTAGGCTTATTTTCTATCTTCAGGCTAGCTAGTTTCTCAGGCTGTGCCGAGTTGCATAGGGAGCGTTAGGCGCAATCCACGGCTGCCTCTAGTGTTGTTGGAGAGGATTAGGGATTGCGGTCTGCAGAGTTCCCACGTCTCAGAGCTCGTTCTATGATTTGGGGGTTTTGTCAGATCACTGTATGTGCTCTGACCTCTATGTCCATTGTGGTACTGAATTGCCTAATCATAACACTGACCTCATTAACGTCATATATACCTACTAGATGGTGGCCCGATTCTAACGCATCGGGTATTCTAGAATATGTATGTATGTATATAGCAGCCACATAGTATATAGCAGAGGCCACGTAGTATATAGCAAATACTACGTGGCCTGTGCTATATACTATGTGGCTGCTATATACATACATACATATTCTAGAATACCCGATGCGTTAATACAGGCCATGCAGTATATAACAGTGGCCATGCAGTATATAACACAGCCCAAACAGTATATAACACAGCCCACATACTATATAACACAACCCACACAGTATATAGCAGCCACGCAGTATATAACACAGGCGACGTAGTATATAACACAGGCCACGCAGTATAAAACACAGGGCATGTAGTATATAGCACAGCCCACGCAGTATATCACCCAGCCCACGGAGTATATAACAGCCCACATACTATATAACACAGCCACGTAGCATATAGCACAGCCCACGCAGTATATAGCAGCCACGCAGTATATAACACAGGCGACACAGTATATAACACAGCCCACGTAACATATAACACAGGGCACGTAGTATATAGCACAGCCCACGGAGTATATCACACAGCCCACGGAGTATATAACACTGCCCATGTAGTATATAGCAGCCACGCGGTGTATAACACTGCCCACGCAGTATTTAGCAGTGTGGGCACCGTATCCCTGTTAAAAAAAATAATTAAAATAAAAAATAGTTATATGCTCACCCCCTAGGATCCAGCGAAACACTGGCGATGCGCGCACGGCTGCCGCCATCTTCCGTTCCCAGGATGCATTGCAAAATTACCCAGATGACTTAGCGGTCTCGTAATTTCGCAATGCATCTCTGGGAACGGAAGATGGCGGCTGGCGCGAGCGCATCGTCCGACGACGGAAGGTGAGAATAGCAGGTTTTTTGTTTTTTTATTATTTTTAACATTACATCTTTTTACTATTGATGCTGCATAGGCAGCATCAATAGTAAAAAAGTTGGGGACACACAGGGTTAATAGCAGCGGTAACGGAGTGCGTTACCCGCGGCATAACGTGGTCCGTTACCGCCGGCATTAACCCTGTGTGAGCGGTGACTGGAGGGGACTACGGAGCGGGCGCCGGGCACTGACTGCAGGGGAGTAGGGGAGGGACTAATTCTCGGCCGGGATGTGGCCGTCGCTGATTGGTCGCGGTAGCCATGACATGCAGCTGGCGAGACCAATCAGCGACGCGGGATTTCCGTTACGGAAGTTGCCGACAGAAAGACGGAAGTACCCCTTAGACAATTATATATATAGAAGAGGCTGTTGAACCTAGGTCAGGAGACCCGTGGTCAGTCCAGCCATCGCAGTCAGCTCTCATACCTTGAATACTGGATGTGTGAACCCGGCCTTAGGATCCCAAGGTTGATTCTGCACTTGGGTCCTGTTGGATACTGTGGGTCCTGAATTAGTAATACTGTAAGTGGTGCTTCTTTAAAGCATTTTTCTTTGGAATCCATAAATACACTGAAAAAAACCACCTATCATTGTTGCCATAACAGCTGAACTGGTAAATGCGGCCTATGTCTCATTTTCAGTGTAATACACATGCTGAATTTTCACCCTCATATGGCTGTAAGATAACAGCCACGTAGTCCGGTAACTACTAGCACTGGCATACTAACCAACATTTTAACCCAAACAGTATCAGCTAGAAAATCTCCCACTTTTGGATGGTTTTGCATATTCTCTATGCATTTTGTGGGTCAACACTGTAAAAAAAATAGGACAGTCGGAAGCTCAGGATACAGAAGCTTATCGTCTATCAATATTCTGCTGATGTAAAAAAATGGAATCTGGCACCTTTAGGCCGGCTGCGCTGCGGGAATGAAGAGCCTTGGAATTCCAAAATGGTTTTTATTAATACCAATACGTTTCTGTGCCGCAACGGCGCTTTTCTCAATGTATGAAAACCAATTTGTGGTTCTGCACGGCAAATGCACAGACCCCAAATTTCCCTAATGTTTTTATACTGAGCAATTGCTATTTATGCAGTTATCTAATATAATATTTAACCCCTTCCCGCCGCGGCCCTTTTTCGCTTTTGCATTTTCATTTTTCACTCCCCTCCTTCCCAGAGCCATAACTTTTTTATTTTTCAATATGTCAATTTGGCCATGTGAAGGCTTATTTTTTGCAGGACGAGTTGTACTTTTGAACGACACCATTGGTTTTACCATGTCTTGTACTAGAAAACGGGAAACAAATTCCAAGTGTGGTGAAATTGCAAAAAAAGTGTAATCCCACATTTGTTTTTTGTTTGGCTTTTTTTCTAGCTTCACTAAATGCTAAAACTGATGTTATGATTCTCCAGGTCATTACGAATTCATAGACCCCAAACATGTCTAGGTTATTTTTTATCTAAGTGATGAAAAAAAATTCAAAACTTTGCCTAAAAAAAAAAGAAAGCGCCATTTTCCGATACCTGTAGCGTCTCCATTTTTCGTGATCTGGGATCAGGTGAGGGCTTATTTTTTTGTGCCGAGCTGGCGTTTTTAATGATACCACTTTGGTGCGGATACGTTCTTTTGATCGCCCGTTATTGTATTTGAATGCAATGTCGCGGCAACCAAAAAAGCGTAATTTTGGCATTTCAAATTTTTTTCTCGCTACGCTGTTTAGCGATCAGGTTAATGCTTTTTTTTATTGATAGATCTGGCAATTCTGAGTGCGGGGATACCAAATATGTGTAAGTTTGATTTTTTTTTAATGGTTTTATTTAGGATGGGGCAAAAGGGGGGTGATTTAAGCTTTTATTTTTTTTAATTTTTTTCATATTTTTAAAAAGATTTTTTTTTTAACTTGTGCCATGCTTCAATAGCCTCCATGGGAGGATAGAAGCTGGCACCACTGGATCGGCTCTGCTACATAGCAGCGATCATCAGATCGCTGCTATGTAGCTGAAATGCAGGCTTGCTATGAGCGCCGACCACAGGGTGGCGCTCACAGCAGGCCGGCATCAGTAACCATAGAGGTCTCAAGGTCTATCATTACTGTCCTGACACATCGCCAACCTCTAATCATGTGACGGGTGTTGGCAATGAGCGCATTTCTGGTCGCGCGGCCGGAAGCGTTAGTTAAATGCCACTGTCAGTGTTTGACAGTGGCATTTAACAGGTTAATAGTGGTGGGTGAATCAGATTTCACCCGCCGCTATTGCGCGCACGTCAGTTGTACAAAACAGCTGACATGTCGCGACTTTGATGTGGGCTCACCGCCGGAGCCCACATCAAAGTGGGAGACACGACATGCGCCATACTAGTACTGCGCATGTCGTGAAGGGGTGAAGATATAAGTTCTTTTTACATGCTTTAGTCAACCTGGTTATGGTCCATAAAATGAAAAATCATTTAAAATTGTTTAAAGACCTCTTCCGATTTCTTTTTATTTTAAACCACTTTGCTGTTCATGTGTTCAGTCTTTTCAGTCTTTTTTTCACTTGAGGCTTAGAAAAATGCAAAAAAGAAGTTCTGATGAAATCTGCTCCAGACTTCTCACTGACTAATCAAAAGGCAGTGAAAAACTCTTCAGGAAAAAAACTCTTTAAAACTGCTCCAGGTAACTAAAATCTTCTACAAAAACTCCCCAAAATAGGAGCGAAGTGGATTATACATTTGTGCTCTCCTGAATGCCGAAATAGAGGCCACGCAGAGCACAGTGACTCTGCCTCATTGAAGTCCATGGCCCCGATGGGTGCTCCGTCTAAATCCCATTTTTTTGGGCTTGCATTGTAAGCCACAATGGAAAAAATGCAGTGTGAACCCGGCCTAGGCCACAGTTGCATTAGAAACTCATTGCAAATGGCTTGCTTATTGATAATGCTCCGGCGCATTTCCAGCTTAATTTGCATATGACAACTCCACTAGAATTCTCAGGACTTCACAGCCATATCATTGCTTCTAAATGTAAAAGTTCTGTCAAAGCAAAACTAATGCATGAGAGAATAAGGACTGGAACCTGACTGACAGTCATGCAATTCCTCCACATTTCTCTTCAACTCATTAGGGTAACTCTGCACCAATGTGATCACCAGTAAGCTATGCTGAGACTTATGGTTCACGTATACTAATACTATTCTATCTGTTCTCTATACTGTGTAATTGTGATACATTAGTACAAGACACACAGAATTATTTTTGCATAAAGATACAGCCAGGGAAATTAAGTTTCCCAAAAGGACAAGATGAATGAGAATTCCAGCACTGCCAATAAAATCATTTACATACCTCTTTGAGCTTGGAGACTCCGGGCTGGCAAAGATGCTTTGAAAAAGCTTGCCAACATCAGAAAGCAGCTGCACTACAGATCACAAAACTGCAAACATGCTTACAGCAGGGGAAGAAAGGCGGCAAATGAAGAGAAGAGCGAATTCAAGGCTTGTTTGCTTGTGTTACTGAGGACCTTGTTTATCCGTTCTACTAACACAAAGAGACTTAACAAAGTTGTCAGCAAACTTCTAACCTGCTGGATGGCTTTAATGGCCAAATGGGAAGACTTTAAAGAGATACAGGAACAAAAGTGAAAATTCATGAATAAGGACATACGGTATGTAAAATAAAGATTCTGGAGAATATCATTGTAATATCCTTCCCTATTCTTTAAAGACCTGTAGCCTATCCTTTGTTGATTGGTATAGACGGTATACTATAGTGGATCTCTCAGCTCTCCTGTGTGGTGTAGTATATAGAGGATCTGTCAGCTCTCCTGTGTGGTGTAGTATATAGAGGATGTGTCCCGTGTGGTGCAGTATATAGAGGATCTGTCAGCTCTCCTGTGTGGTGTAGTATATAGAGGATGTGTCCCGTGTGGTGCAGTATATAGAGGATCTGTCAGCTCTCCTGTGTGGTGTAGTATATAGAGGATCTGTCAGCTCTCCTGTGTGGTGTAGTATATAGAGGATCTGTCAGCTCTCCTGTGTGGTGTAGTATATAGAGGATCTGTCAGTTTTCCTGTGTGGTGTAGTATATAGAGGATCTGTCAGTTTTCCTGTGTGGTGTAGTATATAGAGGATCTGTCAGCTCTCCTGTGTGGTGTAGTATATAGAGGATCTGTCAGTTTTCCTGTGTGGTGTAGTATATAGAGGATCTGTCAGCTCTCCTGTGTGGTGTAGTATATAGAGGATCTGTCAGCTCTCCTGTGTGGTGTAGTATATAGAGGATCTGTCAGCTCTCCTGTGTGGTGTAGTATATAGAGGATCTGTCAGTTCTCCTGTGTGGTGTGGTATATGGAGGATCTGTCAGCTCTCCTGTGTGGTGTAGTATATAGAGGATCTGTCAGCTCTCCTGTGTGGTGTAGTATATAGAGGATCTGTCAGCTCTCCTGTGTGGTGTAGTATATAGAGGATCTGTCAGCTCTCCTGTGTGGTGTAGTATATAGAGGATCTGTCAGCTCTCCTGTGTGGTGTAGTATATAGAGGATCTGTCAGTTTTCCTGTGTGGTGTAGTATATAGAGGATCTGTCAGTTTTCCTGTGTGGTGTAGTATATAGAGGATCTGTCAGCTCTCCTGTGTGGTGTAGTATATAGAGGATCTGTCAGCTCTCCTGTGTGGTGTAGTATATAGAGGATCTGTCAGCTCTCCTGTGTGGTGTAGTATATAGAGGATCTGTCAGCTCTCCTGTGTGGTGTAGTATATAGAGGATCTGTCAGCTCTCCTGTGTGGTGTAGTATATAGAGGATCTGTCAGTTCTCCTGTGTGGTGTGGTATATGGAGGATCTGTCAGCTCTCCTGTGTGGTGTAGTATATAGAGGATCTGTCAGCTCTCCTGTGTGGTGTAGTATATAGAGGATCTGTCAGCTCTCCTGTGTGGTGTAGTATATAGAGGATCTGTCAGCTCTCCCGTGTGGTGTAGTATATAGAGGATCTGTCACCTCTCCTGTGTGGTGTAGTATATAGAGGATCTGTCACCTCTCCTGTGTGGTGTGGTATATAGAGGATCTGTCAGCTCTCCTGTGTGGTGTAGTATATAGAGGATCTGTCAGCTCTCCTGTGTGGTATAGTATATAGAGGATCTGTCAGTTCTCCTGTGTGGTGTGGTATATGGAGGATCTGTCAGCTCTCCTGTGTGGTGTAGTATATAGAGGATCTGTCAGCTCTCCTGTGTGGTGTAGTATATAGAGGATCTGTCAGCTCTCCTGTGTGGTGTAGTATATAGAGGATCTGTCAGCTCTCCCGTGTGGTGTAGTATATAGAGGATCTGTCACCTCTCCTGTGTGGTGTAGTATATAGAGGATCTGTCACCTCTCCTGTGTGGTGTAGTATATAGAGGATCTGTCAGCTCTCCTGTGTGGTGTAGTATATAGAGGATCTGTCAGCTCTCCTGTGTGGTGTAGTATATAGAGGATCTGTCAGCTCTCCTGTGTGGTGTAGTATATAGAGGATCTGTCAGTTCTCCTGTGTGGTGTGGTATATAGAGGATCTGTCAGCTCTCCTGTGTGGTGTAGTATATAGAGGATCTGTCAGCTCTCCTGTGTGGTGTAGTATATAGAGGATCTGTCAGCTCTCCCGTGTGGTGTAGTATATAGAGGATCTGTCACCTCTCCTGTGTGGTGTAGTATATAGAGGATCTGTCACCTCTCCTGTGTGGTGTAGTATATAGAGGATCTGTCAGCTCTCCTGTGTGGTGTAGTATATAGAGGATCTGTCAGCTCTCCTGTGTGGTGTGGTATATGGAGGATCTGTCAGCTCTCCTGTGTGGTGTAGTATATAGAGGATCTGTCAGTTTTCCTGTGTGGTGTAGTATATACAGGATCTGTCAGCTCTCCTGTGTGGTGTGGTATATGGAGGATCTGTCAGCTCTCCTGTGTGGTGTAGTATATAGAGGATCTGTCGGCTCTCCTGTGTGGTGTAGTATATAGAGGATGTGTCCCGTGTGGTGTAGTATATAGAGGATGTGTCCCGTGTGGTGCAGTATATAGAGGATCTGTCAGGTCTCCTGTGCGGTGTGGTATATGGAGGATCTGTCAGCTGTCCTGTGTGGTGTAGTATATAGAGGATCGGTCAGCTCTCCTGTGTGGTGCAGTATATAGAGGATCTGTCAGCTCTCCTGTGTGGTATATGTGGCCGTGTCATGCACCTGTATCGGGGCCCGTAGGTGGAGGGGGGCCTGCCACTATCAGCGACTACTTCGGCTGAATGTGCATCCAAGGAGCGCTGTTTCCCTGCGCTGCAACACACACCACCGGCCAATCAGAGGCTGGTAGCTGACGTCCGTGTACCGTGACTGGGGGCACATGGCAGTGACGTTATACGCCATGACAGGGACGCCAAGGTCAGCTGTCGACTCCCGTGCTGGTTGTAGAAGAGTATCCTGCATGGTGTGGGGGAGCAATGAGTAGTATCATTTGTTTTAATGTATTGCAAAACAGGGCACATTATACCAGGATATGGATATGAGGATGGAGGACATTATAACAGGATGGGGCACATTATAGCAGGATATGGAACAAATATACCAGGATGGGGAACATATATACAGGATGGGACACATATATATATATATATATATATATATATATATATATATATATATATATATATATATATATATATATATATACATACACACGGTATATGAACATGGGGCACATATACAGTATACATTGATGGAGCGCATACATACACACCTGGACTGGGACATATTTATGAGGACGGGGGACATACATAAGAGGATGGGGGACATGTATACATGGATAGGTCATATATATATACCTGAATGTGGCACATGTATATCTGCATGGGGGACAAGGACATGTATATGAGGATTGGGGTCATGTATACCAGGTTGGAGCACATTATACCAGGATGAGTCACATTATACCTAGAAGGGGACCAGGATAGGGAACATTAGAGCAGGAAAGGGAACAGGATGGGGGCATTATACCAAGAAGCAGGCCGAGTTGGGAGATATTATCCCAGGAAGAAACCCAGTATGCGGGACATTATTACTGGAAGGGGCGTTCCTGATTAAGTATCATCCTCTGTAGTCATGTAGGGACTGTCTGTTATTATGTAGCATACAGTGTCTACAGTTATGCACAGTGGTGTCCCACTATTACATAATATCACATCTTGCTATATATAGCACTGTTCCTTACATAAGGTAGTCTCATTATTTTTGTTATCAACATCGCCCTTCCTTTATTACATAGAGTCCTCTTTTGTTAGATACAAACATCAGAAAAGAAGCTTTTCCATGCTCCACCAGCCTTTATTTCAGTTGAAATCTAACAAGAGAGGATAGTATGTAACAAAGGACAGGGCGCTATATACACTGCTCAAAAAAATAAAGGGAACACTAAAATACCACATCCTAGATATCACTGAATGAAATATTCCAGTTGTAAATCTTTATTCATTACATAGAGGAATGTGTTGAGAACAATAAAACCTAAAAATGATCAACATAAATCACAACTAATATCCCACTGAGGTCTGGAGTTGGAATGATGCTCAAAATCAAAGTGGAAAATGAACTTCAGTGAAAATTCCTCAAGACAAGGAAATGATGCTCAGCAGCGTGTGGCCTCCACGTGCCTGTATGACCTCCCTACAACACCAGGGCATGCCCGACGCGGTGGATGGTCTCCTGAGGGATCTCCTCCCAGACCTGGACTGAAGCATCCGCCAACTCCTGGACAGTCTGTGGTGCAATGGGACATTGGTGAATGGTGCGAGACATGATGTCCCAGATGTGTTCAATTGGATTCAGGTCTGGGGAACGGGCGGGCCAGTCCATAGCTTCAATGCATTCATCTTGCAGGAACTGCTGACACACTCCAGCCACATGAGGTCTGGCATTGTCCTGCATTAGGAGGAACCCAGGGCCAACCACACCAGCATATGGTCTCACAAGGGGTCCGAGGATCTCATCTCGGTACCTAATGGCAGTCAGGCTACCTCTGGCGAGCACATGGAGGGCTGTGCGCCCTCCAAAGAAATGCCACACCACACCATTACTGACCCACTGCCAAACCAGTCATGCTAAAGGATGTTGCAGGCAGCAGATCGCTTTCCACAGCGTCTCCAGACTCTGTCACGTCTGTCACATGTGCTCAGTGTGAACCTGCTTTCATCTGTGAAGAGCACAGGGCGCCAGTTGGGAATTTGCCAATCCTGGTGTTCTGTGGTAAATGCCAATCGCGCTGCACAGAGATGGTCTGTGAGCACAACCCCCATCTGTGGACGTCGGGCACTCAGACCATCCTCATGGACTTGGTTTATAACCGCTTGTGCAGACACATGCACATTTGTGGCCTGCTGGAGGTCATTTTGCAGAGCTCTGGCAGTGCTCCTCCTGTTCCTCCTTGCACAAATACTGAGGTAGCGGTCCTGCTGCTGGGTTGTTGCCCTCCTACGGCCCCCACCACATCTCCTGGTGTACTGGCCTGTCTCCTGGTAGCGCCTCCAGCCTCTGGACACTACGCAGCAAACCTTCTTGCCACAGCTCGCATTGATGTGCCATCCTGGATGAGCTGCACTACCTGAGCCACTTGTGTGGGTTGTAGAATCCGTCTCATGATACCACGAGTGTGAAAGCACAACCAACATTCAAAAGTGACCAAAACATCAGCCAGAAAGCATTGGTACTGAGATGTGGTCTGTGGTCCCCACCTGCAGAACCACTCCTTTATTGAGGGTGTCTTGATAATTGCCAATAATTTCCATCTGTTGTCTATTCCATTTGCACAACAGCATGTGAAATTGATTGTCAATCAGTGTTGCCTCCTAAGTGGTGTGGAGATCAGACTGAACTAAAACAATCCATCTTGTCTTCTTCCTGAGAAATCTCGCTTACAACAAGATACATTTCTGCTGACTTGACATTTCCTTTTATGGAAGTAATCATGTGTGCATTCCTTCTTTCAATAGCAGCCTTTATTCACCTTCCAGATGATGTAACTTTCTACTGATAAAGACTGGTATAGATTGTTTATGTAAGAGATAGTGAAATATGAGCGCTTGTGCGCATGTCTGTAAAAGTATAATTCTTTTCTATATAAAGGGAGGGCAAAGCCCAGAGAGAGAGATGTGCTCCTGGGCTTCCCCTGTATATGATCACACAATACCTTGTTTGCGTGTCATTTACTCAGGATCCCTACCTCTAGTAAGCCAGGGACTGAGAAGGACTTAACATTTCTTTGGCGCCCGAACAGGGACCCGAGATGAGAGTATTTGCTCGAGATTCACCTGCGGATACGGACAACGGAGATCTGGGATAATGGACGGCAAATGAACTGAAAAACCTGGCCAGGTAAGAGACATTATTAGTTCTCTTTTATCTGCCTTGTATTATCCGAAAGATCTCTATGAGCCGTGTCACGCTGGGTTAGTCTAGTAGTGAGTAGATACCTATAAAACTCGGGTTACTATATTGTATAGATTTATGAGTCCTGTCCCTGGCAGTGTGTGAACAGTGTGAAGGTTGTGGTATGTTGTGAAAGAAGAGCAAAAGTGCGTAGAAAAATAAGCCGAAATAGTTGGGGTATAAGCCTTATACACGGAAGTCAGCCTAACTGGGTCATGTGGTTGCGTCCTTTCGGGGAGACCTCCGCCCATGCTTGACTCTCATTTAAGTGCTTAACCTCCTTCATTTCTGGATAAGGTTTGATAGAATGAGCCCAGGACGCGGGTCCATGAGCCTGGGACAAGTATGCTAACTGACACAGAAAGTTTTGTGATCTGTATGGTGTTGCTGGGTCTGTTTGCGTGCATAATAGCACTTAAGTACATTCTGCACATTAGAAAGAATGGAGCAGATCAGCCCTTCAATATTTTAGCTCCCTAGGAGAGAAGGCAACGAGACATCACCTAGGATAAGTGATTGTCCAAACGTCACCTGGGGTAGAAATAGCTAATATTGAAAAAAAAAAAAAAAGAAAAATGGGAAATAAACAGACAAAAACCGTCTTAGGACAAGTGGAAGCAGCAGATATCATACAGGAAAGATGTGGGAAGACAGTCAGAAGTCAGATTAGAAGGGTAAGAGAAAAATTGGGAATTTCAGAAGCACTTATGTTTAGCACTGAATGGGAAAGACTGAGTAAAGAACGAGGTGGAATTATCAAAGACAATGGGTGGGAAGAAATCATACACTGTATGATAGAGGTCTCAAAAACAGCTAAAGAGGAGAATTGGAAGTATGATCCAGACACTTCCAAATGGATTATGGGGAAGGGAAAAAGTTGTGACATAATCCCACCACCTTACCTAGATCCAAAAGCCCAATCATTTGTACCATCTGGAGGAGCAGAAGGAGGAAAACAATTTCCAGCCTTGTATCCCAATCTTGGTGGGGTAGGAGGATGGGTATGTTCACACTGTGGACAACAAACTCCAGATTGGAGAAATGATTGCCTAGTCTGTGGTACACCTAGACATGGCGCTGTACTTGCCCCTGTTAGGGTAGTACCAAGACCCTTTAGGGAACCTGGTGCTGACGGGGTAATGGGAACTAGATATCACCAGACCCGACAGTATTTTCCTTGGTCCCCTGCTGAAGGTATGTCCCTCCTGCATAATGCGCCTGATCCCACTCAATATCCCATCCGATTTGCACAATACATACAACAAATCATGCAGACTCATGCTGGGGTCTGGGCGGACGGGGAAGAATTATGTAGAATGAAAATGTCCCCCGGACTTTTTCAGGAATTATTGACACACCTACAGCCCAATAGACCAGTGGCAGAAGGGGGTGCCTTACAGACAGAAGCATCAGGTACCCAGTTCACAGAGGCATTAATAATTTTCATGAGAGAAAAACAGAGGGAAAGGGGATCTACGGGTGTGATTATGCAGAAATTTGGGCAAAGTATTGAAGAATATAGTCAAGAATTAGAAAATAGCTTTAGGGATGAAGGATTGGATTTGACTGATGCTTCAGTAAGGAGACTTTTTACAAAACAATTAATAGAGGGGCTAGATCCGAAAATCAGAGAAAAATTTAAATCCTCTACTCCAGATTGGAGAACAATTGAACAACCAAATATTGTGAAACAACGATGTTTAGGAATAGTCATGGATATGAGAGAGAATCGTAAGCCTGTTAGAATAGCACAAGCTAATACAGGAGGAAGAGTGAGACACAACTTTCCTTGCCACTACTGTAAAAAGCCAGGTCATTTCCAAAGAGAGTGCAGGAAGAAGTTGGCAGATATAAAGTCAGGCAAATTTGTTCCCAGAAATAACCCTCCCCAAACGGACAACCAGCAGAAATCTACCATCATAGATGGTCCCATACCAGATTCAGATTGACTCGATGTGTTACAAACTTCCCTACCAGCTAGAAGACCTATGATACAGGTGAATGTGGGGGGGAGAGAGATTCCATTTTTGATAGATACAGGTGCAACTTCCTCAATTTTGAATCAAGATTTTCTTCCGAATCCGGAAGATATTTCAGAACAAACAACTTTTGCTGAGGGTTATGATGGGGTAATTCGAACACTGCCATATACTGTGCCCCTAGAGGTCTCATTAGGACCCAAATGTTTTGCATCCAGATTTTTGTATGCCAGAGGTGCCCCAACATGTTTGTTAGGAACTGATGTCCTAAAGAAATTAGAAGCTAACATCAATTTTAGGGAAGATGGCACAGTTATACTGACTATCCCTGATGATGCAGAAACATTAGAACAATATGTTAGAATTCAGGCTTTTGAGGATTATGCTGAAGAAAAAGAGTACACCACAGATCTAGACCTCTCAATGGTCCCAGAAACACTGTGGGCACAGGGTGACACCGATGTGGGACTATTGCATATCTCTCCTGTAAAACTATCTGTGCAACCAGGAACTGTTCTCCCACAGCTCAGACAATACCCTGTGAGTGCCCAGCAGGAACTAGCGATTACAAAACAGATAGAGGGATATAAAGAGAAAGGAGTTTTGGTAGAGATACAATCACCTGCTAACACTCCTCTGTATCCAGTCAAAAAGAGAACTCTTGATAAGAGTTCTATGCCCAAATATCGTATGGTACATGATTTAAGAGAAATAAACAAAGTTCTAGATCCAATCACCCCAGTTGTACCCAATCCTCATACGTTACTATCACAGATACCAGCCAGTTCTCAAGTATTTACTGTAATAGATCTTTCAAATGCATTTTTCTCGGTTCCTTTACACCAAGACAGTTGGCATTTGTTTGCATTTACATTTAAGGGCAAACAGTTGGCGTGGACACGCCTTCCACAGGGAATGATACACTCCCCTACTCTTTATTCAAATGCCCTACAAACAGTCCTTCAGAGGTTTGAACCCGAACCACAGGTAGTAATTTTGCAGTATGTGGATGACCTACTACTTTGCTGCCCAGATCTAGAAACTGCAGAAAGGTCCACTGTGAGTTTACTATGTTTTCTAGAGAAAGAAGGGTGTAAAGTGAATAGACAAAAGCTACAAGTTTGTCAGACCAAAGTGGTCTTTCTAGGTCATTGCATTTCTCAAGGTAAAAAGCATCTTACACCACAAAGAACTGAAGCAATAAGACAGATGAATGAGCCTAGAAATCATAAACAGCTACGAGCATTTTTAGGAATAGTGTCTCATTGTAGACAATGGATTATACATGCCAGTCAACTAATGCAACCACTGTATGACTGTGTAAAAAGTGAACCTTATTTGTTGACAAAAGAAGGTCAGATTTCGTTCCAACAATTAAAAGATGCCCTTGTTTCAGCTCCAGCGTTAGGGCTACCAGACTACACCAAACCGTTTCAGCTTATGGCTGCAGAAGTTGATTCCCATGCTACAGGAGTTCTTACCCAGAAGCATGCAGGGAAACAAAGACCAATTGCATATCTTTCAGCAAGGTTAGATCCCGTAGCTAGAGCAGCGCCAACCTGTGTACGTGTAGTTGTTGCTGTCTCACTATTGTTGGACAAAGCATCAGAAATTGTTCTAGAGTATCCACTCACAGTTCAAACTACACATGATGTTTATGGGATATTAAACCAGGTCCAACCAAAACACATTTCCATGGCCAGACATTTGCGGCTGCAGTGTTCTTTGTTGCTCCCCTCTACTATCACATTTGCTAGGCTTCAGACTCTCAATATAGCTACACTGCTACCTCTCGAGTCTGAAGGGGGGAATAAGGACACTGATACACACACAAATTTTTTCCCTACAGACACACATGATTGTACAGAGCTCATTTTACAAGAAACGGTAGGCTTACCCAATGTATCCGAAACACCACTTCAAAATCCAGATTTAGAGCTGTTTATAGATGGTAGTAGGTTTGCAGATGACACAGGTAACTTCCATACAGGGTATGCAGTTGTGTCAGAATCCGAAACTCTCAAAGCAGAACCGCTTCCACCGAAACAGTCTGCACAAGAAGCAGAACTAACAGCATTGATTGAAGCTCTTAAAATAGCTGAGAACCAGACAGCTAATATATACACTGATTCTAGGTATGCACATGGTATTGTGTTTGATTTTGGAGTAATCTGGAGAGCTAGAGGTTACATGACAGCGTCAGTACAACCTGTAAAACATGCTTCTCTGATCAAACAGATCTTAGAGGCTGCACAAGAAACAAAAGAAGTAGCAGTAATCAAGGTAGCTGCACATGTGAGACTCGACACTAGGGAATCTAGGGGAAATGATAGGGCTGATAAAGCAGCCAAAGCAGCAGCTGTCAAACCCTTACAACAGGTTCATACTGTAAACCCCACAGAAAATACTGAAGATAGACTGAGACAAGCACAGGAAGATGCAGGAGAAGAGGAGAGGGACAGGTGGAAAAAGGAAGGGGCAGAAGAACAAGCGGGAATTTGGAAGAAAAATGGACTAATATGTCTACCTAGAGCCTGGTATCCGATTGTAGTTGGTGGACTGCACCACCCTACTCATGTGTCTGCAAATGCAATGACACTACTGGCAAAGCAAGTCTGGTTGGCTCCAGGTTTTGGCAACTATGCAAGAGACTATTGTGCTGCATGCGCTATATGCCTGACACATAATCCCGGACAGACAGCAAAGACCCCTATGAAGCACCACGTCCGACCTCTCTACCCGTTTCAGCGATTACAAATAGACTTTATCCAGCTGCCAAAAAGTAATGGGTATGAGTATGTGTTGGTATGTGTGGACATGTTCTCGGGGTGGCCAGAGGCCTATCCAGTTCGGAAGGCTTCAGCTAAAAACACTGCTGTAAAGCTAGTTGCCGAACTGATACCCCGTTACGGTCTCCCTGAAGTGATCGAGTCAGATAGGGGTACTCATTTTACTGGAGAAATATTTCAAAATGTACTGAAAATGTTGGGTGTTGAAAGTCAGTTACACACTCCGTACCATCCTCAAAGTTCTGGTAAGGTGGAACGCATGAATGGAACTTTAAAATTAAAAATACAGAAAGCCATGGCTGAAACAGGAAAGCCTTGGACAGAATGCCTTTCACTGGCCCTTTACTCAATACGCAATACCCCAAGGGGTAAGACTAAACTGTCTCCATATGAAATTTTGTTTGGCAGGACTGCCAATTTAGGATGTTATTTTCCACAGCAACTTGTGTTAAATATTGAGTCATTGACTTCTTATGTGCAAAATCTTCAGAAACAATTAACTAAGGTGCATGCACAAGTTTTTGCTTCCCTTCCAGATCCTGACAACACAGAAGGAAGTCACAAGTTGGAACCAGGTGATCAAGTCTATGTAAAAAGACACACCAGAAAGGCTCTAGAACCAAGGTTTGACGGACCCTTCCAAGTCCTGTTGACAACACCTACATCAGTCAAGCTTGAAGGAAAGGCATCATGGATACATGCAAGCCATTGCAAAAAGGCAGTATAAGACTCATGATATTGATGTTAATAATGATAACCTCAACGGAGGCGTGGGATAGACTGAATTCTCTAGCCCCTTTGAACAATAGATTCGTACAACATCATAGAAAATTAGTGCATGACTTGTTAAACAATACACAAACCCTGACAGATTGTTGGATCTGTACCCATTCGCCGGTATCAGCCACAAGTATACCTTTTCTAGCAGTTCCCGTATTAGCAGAAGAAATGTTCGCTTGGCCTAATTGTTCAGACAACCTGGCCAACAACCAAATTGGTAATGCTAGGCTGTGGAATACTACAATCGCCATACCAATTGTGGGATGGGTAGAATTTCCTTGGTGGCAGGGTAATCTCTCAGGGAGTAACACACATCTACAATATTTAGCATTTAGGGGAGGAAAATGGGTACCTAGAAATAAGACTGGATTAACTAATTTAGGACAGGTCCCCACAGAAAATCTACAGCTCAGTTTCAGTACAACCGTCCCCCCCTCTGATGCTTTCAAACCTGTAGTATTGGAAAGATACATACATAATAGAAAATGGAAACATTCTAAATTGTTCCCCCAAGGTGATGCAAACAGTTGTACAAGTAAGCTGGGGAACCTGGTTTGTAATAAATCCGATGAGTATATCAAAGGAATGCCTGTATGTGGGAATCCCGCAGCCGGGTACTGTAGCCCCTTGGGACAAAAACCCTCTTGGTGTATGCTTCAGAATGTATCTAGATTTGTGGACTTGGCTCACAGATTGGTATTGCAGCACTCAGCTCTATGGGATCTGCCTGAGGGTACATTTTGGATATGCGGAGAAGGAGCATATAAATGGCTTCCCGTAGGTATAAAGGGTACTTGTACATTAGGACGCCTAACCCCGGCTACATTCATAATTTCAAATAAACAAGTGAATATGCAAGCCGTGCCCAAGCACACACTGTATAAAAGAGCTGCAGATAACTCACCACGTCCCTCGGGGAGGCCACATATAGTACAAATGGGAATTCCTAACAAAATTGCTAGTACCATTTTTATTTATCCTATGTTAACACAGATGTGGGATAAATTAGTTAGAGCCACGGATTATCTAGATGATCAGATCTGGGATATATTGGATATACTAAACACTAGTGTAGCTGTACACAATCAGCATATAATAGTCACTAACCAACATACCCTGGTATTGGATTACCTAACTGCCTCACAAGGGGGTATGTGTCAAATCATCGGACCCACCTGCTGTCATTATATAGACCCGAATAGTACTATGAGTATGACATTTAAATTAAAGGACGTACAACGACTCAGGGATCAGTATGACAAAGACAATGACCAGAATAAGGATAGCTGGTGGTCAGATACCTTTTCTTTTCTTAACCCAGCCAACTGGTTCAGAGGAATCGGTGGGTGGGTTGCTGGGATTATGCAGAGCATAATACATATAGTTATGATTATTGTAGTCATATACGTACTATTCCAGATTGTGCTCAAGAGTATCTCAGTATGCACAGATAAACTTTGTGTAATAGATGCAAAAGTATAAAGTTTTTTTTTTTTTTTTTTTTTTTCCTTCTTCTCTTATGTTATCCTTTGCTAATACTGATTATTGCGCTTATTTTGCTATCCCTTTGTAATATCTGTACTTATTGCAAAACAAAGAAAAGGTTGCGAGAGTTAAACGGAAGAATTAATACTAGATTTGATTCTCTTATTGAATACAAGCATGTACATGTGTAATACCAAATAAAGGCTTTGTCTTTGGCCCTGTGGTAATAAAATAAATAAAAGAAAATGTCAAAGGGGGGAATTGTGGAGATCAGACTGAACTAAAACAATCCATCTTGTCTTCTTCCTGAGAAATCTCGCTTACAACAAGATACATTTCTGCTGACTTGACATTTCCTTTTATGGAAGTAATCATGTGTGCATTCCTTCTTTCAATAGCAGCCTTTATTCACCTTCCAGATGATGTAACTTTCTACTGATAAAGACTGGTATAGATTGTTTATGTAAGAGATAGTGAAATATGAGCGCTTGTGCGCATGTCTGTAAAAGTATAATTCTTTTCTATATAAAGGGAGGGCAAAGCCCAGAGAGAGAGATGTGCTCCTGGGCTTCCCCTGTATATGATCACACAATACCTTGTTTGCGTGTCATTTACTCAGGATCCCTACCTCTAGTAAGCCAGGGACTGAGAAGGACTTAACAGTGGACAGTTTGATTTCACAGACGTCTGATTTACTTGGAGTTATATTCTGTTGTTTAAGTGTTCCCTTTATTTTTTTGAGCAGTGTATGATCCGATATGTAAGGGATGGTGCTGTACACAACAAGAGAGGTCACTGTGTAATAAGGGTTGGCAATATACAAGAGTAGACAATGTAATATATATATATATATATATATATATATATATATTTATTTAGATTTATAGCTTGGTTGCCATAAAAGGGGAGGAGTCCAAGCATATTTTTTGCACAGGGGCTCCAAGCTGTCAGTATACGCCCCTGGCCGGTAGTATTCATATAAGCATGATAAAACATGATGGTATATAAAAACATGTGTAAATGAGTTAACTTATAATTAAAAAGGTTGGAAAGTGTACAAAGATCCTAATTAGCAACAGACATCGTCCCCTTTACCTTTCGTTGTCTTAGCATTTGAAGTCGTGTTTTCAATGATTCAGAGCAAAAACATCAAAAGCGCAGACAAAAGGATCAGAGAATATGTTGACTGCCGCTATGCATGTATGTCATATCTCTATTTAGCCACAACACCTCCATACACCGGCATGAAGTGATATTTACTCTACGTGACACATTTAATGTGAATTTTGGAGCTGCTCCACCGTATCCTAGGGCGCGATACAATGCCAAAAAACATTGTGCAAGATGCAAATGCCATTTCAATTAGTCTTCCATTAAACCTGTCACCGTGGGGTTTTACAAGCACCTGAGCCTCGGCACTAAACACACAATGTTTCACATATTTTTCCTTAATATATTGTATCCATGCAATTTACAGCCGAAATAATGTGCCTGATGTGCTGGAACGTAAGTGTAAAGTAAAATTATGGCCAGTGACCTGAAAAGACGCGGACCATTAGTCCAAGCACCACACTGAGCAAGATACAGAAGCTCAATGACATCTCATTGATGATGACTTATTGAACCATGGTGGATGGGGGGTAATGTCCAAAAATGCAAAAATGGAAAAAAAAATGGAGGGTGTGACTGCTTAGTATATGATAGCACAAAAGAGGCATGTATAGAACGCTGTTCACATACAGGTAATGCACAGTATCTGGTTTACAGCCTATTAGTGACCACCAGACTATTAGTGCTGGGCAGCCCACCTGATCTATCTAAATGCATCCCATGTGAACAGACACCCAAGTTTACAAGACCAAAAATGCTGGGCTTGACTGCACCCTGAAAAATAAAGTTCAGAAAATACATATAAATATGTGAGGTATTGGTCGATATTTTGAATTGGTAGGCAGTGAGTGGTTGTCTTATCAGTATTTTGCACCTGTGTTGCCACCATCTTTACTACATGGATTTGCTGCTTGCTGAGAGTGCATTCGATTGGAGACCTGGCCAGGTAAGTGCGGCGCCCCAGGGTCCTGGTCGTCACAGTGGTATTGCTTTCCTCCTGGGGAGAGTGATGCTACGTTTGGAGGCAAGAAAGGATAACTGCATCCAGGTATCACAAACATGCAACACATTCACACCCCAGGCCACCAGCGGGAGCTTCTGCTCCTATTTATTAGGTCACTCCCCATATATACAGTATATAATTGGTAGTCTGTAGGGAAAGTTAGTGAGTTGCTGGCTGAGCTCAGCTCAGTCAGTTCCAGACATCAGTCTGAGGAGGACAGAGGGTTGACGGAGCTGTGCATGCCCTCAGAGCTGCAGCTCCCAGAAAGACTTTGAAAGGCAGAATTGTATTGCAGGGAGCATGAAGGAAGTCGAAGAAAAGGAGAGGATACCAGAAAGGGACCAGCCCCGCTCAGGCTGCCTCCTTCTGAGGCACAAAACCCCGGTAGCCGGAACACCGAGGAAGTAAGGACCTCTACGCCTTATTTCAGAGACATGCAAGAAAAGCTAATTTCAGGTTATCTGTCCGCACCTACACCCAGGAGGCACGGTGACACCCCACAGAGCCGGGTTATCTAAGGGACCCTATAAACAGGCTCAAGTCACCAGTCATACAGGTTTTGACCTATCCTGTACGGGGACAGAGTGAGCGAAACATCGCATCTGTGAGACCCTTATGTGAAGCCATAGTCAGTAAGGGACTATACCACCGCAACGCAAGGGAAGGCTACTGATTTCCACCTGGACAAGGGAACTCTGGACTTGCCTCCAAACAAGCCAGACTCTGCCTGCCCTATGATCTGGGGCCCTGGACTGTGGATGCTGAAGTCTTCAGTAAAGGTAAAGAGACTGCAACCTTGTGTCCTCGTTCTTCTCTGCGCCTCTCATGATACCACCATCTACACACCGGGATGCCCTGGGGACACACTTCACCTGTGGGAAGGTATACCATCTAGCTGCCATAACATCACCCCAGCGGACCCCTTAAAGCAGCGTCGGTCACCCTGACCGAATACCACAGGTGGCGTCACGAACATAAACTCTTTCCCTTTAAAGACCTTTCCCTTTTACATGGGCGCCCTGGGCCACGGACCAGGTCGCAGCCACCGTGACACCCCCCTGTGAACCGCAGGACCCGGTACAGAGTACCCATAGCCCACGGGGCGACTCATAAGCACTGCTGCCTCTTTTCTGCTGTATTCATTCTTGAATTTTTGGAGGATTTTAGTCCTCTTTTTGTGACTTTTCTTTTAACTATCCATTTTAGATAGCGGTTGACTAAGAGTTTGATCTTAGGGTTGCCATACATTTTATTATAGCTGCTAGCCGCATACTTAGTCATAGGGTAACCATGTATTTAGATAGTTGATTGGTGAACGTTTGGTTTTCAAATGGCTATACATTTTCTATAGCTATTAGCCAAACAGTTGGTCATTCCGTCATCATATATTTTATATAGCTGTTGGCTGAACAGTTGATCACTGGATGGCCATATATTTTAGATAGCCGTTGGCCGAACACTTGTTCTTATGGTAGTCATTCGTTTTGGAGAGCTGTTGGACGTGTGTGTGATGACAGGTTGGCCATATATTTTACATACAGTGGGGGAAATAAGTATTTCATATTTCAGTTTTTTCTTTTAATAAATTTGCAAAAATTACTACATTTGTTTTTTTCAGTCAAGATGGGGTGCAGAGTGTAAATTAATGTGAAAAAAAATGAACTTTTTTGAATTTACCAAATGGCTGCCATGAAATAAAGAGTGAAAAATTTAAAGGAGTCTGAATACTTTCTGTACCCACTGTACCTCATTTTAGGTCAGAATAGATGATGTCAGGAAAATAAGGAAGGACCCACACTCTTTGGACATGATGTCAAGTGTGTTTGTATATGGAGACATACAAGTGCTTCTCACTAAATTATAGAATGTCATCATAAAGTTAATTTAGCAATGACCTTTTGTGGCTTATCCTCCTTGTGGACTGTGTAAGTGACGCCTTCTGGACATCTGTCAGGTCAGCAGTCTTCCCAATGATTGTGGAGCTACTGAAACAGACCAAAGGACCTTTATAAACGCTTAGGAGCCTTTACAGGTGTTTTTGTTAATTATTCTAATTTACTGAGATAATGACTTTTAGGTTTTCATTGGCTGTAAGCCATAATCATCAACATTAACAGAAATAAACACTTGAAATAGATCACTCTGTATGTAATGACTCTATATAATATATGAAATTCACTTTTTGCATGGAAGAACTGAAATAAATAAACTTTTTGATGATATTCTAATTTAGTAAGAAGCAATTGTAGCTGCAGCTGAACAAGCATTTGGCTGACAGCCATCCAATGAGTTTGTCCAACATTAAGTTGATCCATAGAGAGGAAAGTGCCACCCTACTCCTGCAAGATGCGAACATGTACGAAAGCCTCCTTTTGACACTTGTCAACATTAACCAACAAAGGAGAAGAAAACTGGTTAACAAGTCTTCCCACCATTGCCTCCTGAAATGGACTGGAAGGAAGGTGGTAACAAACAAGCCCCTCTCTCTTCAGGGTCAGGAGGCTTGACATGTTCAACCAATATTGGGAAAATATTGCCATTTTGATTTGTTATACAAACTTCCATATCCAAACTTCTCCAAACAAAGTGTTTTTTTTTTTGCAACCCCATTCATTTTATTGGATGAGTTCAAAATAGGACTTGTCTGTTTTGTCAGTTTTGCAGACCACTGGTTAGCAACAAAAGACCCTATTATGTGAATAGCCTCATGAAGTATAATGTATAAATGTCTGGTTTAGTGAAAACTGTACGAAAAACAGCGATGTGTGAATGAGCCTGCATTATTTAAAAAAAAATTTAGGCAGATCTCAGGGCAACTGTTACTTTTAAAAAATAGATATCAAAACTTAAAAAAAAAAAATACAGAACATCAGCAAAACTGAGTGACGAAGAAAGTCTTTCCCTGTCTATACCCTGAGTAGACTTATCAGACACTGACATATCCCTGAATAAGTCCCACCGGGGGAGCGGCACCATGATGACTCGGCCTCATCACATCAGTAATGACAGGTTCAACTGCACAAAAAGAAAGCGCGGAAATACCATCAGCAGCGAGCATCAGCGTGTCAGCAAACTTCTCATATGTTCAGTGGACACAACAATCCTGATAAAAACTCTCATCTATCTATTATCTATTATCTATCATCTACCTATTATCCATCACCCATCATCTATTATCAATCTATTTATTATCTATCATCTATTTATTTATCTATACTCTATTATCTATCTTATATACATATAGAATATATACTAGATAGCTATGAAATAAATGGATATGAGATAGATAGACTGATATGGGATGTATATACATATATACTATGTTAAACATACCGTAATTAATTGCACTCCTTTTGAAAAGTAAGATTTTGATCACGTTCTCACTGAATATAAGAACCACATCTAGTACTTTGTATGACGGCCATGTACACAACGTTGCAGCCTCTGGCAATTGTATTTTATAGTTCAGTGGTCCGCACTCTGTGATTTGCACCATCACTTTTTGGTTGGTGCTGCTTTGTTGCTTTATTTTTGGTATTATATATAAATATATACTATGTACACAATTATTAGGCAATCTATGTGTGCAAAATTATTATGCAACTAAATGAAACAGACATTTTCCCATCTCGTTTATTTTTATCTGCTAAAGTGAGAATAACTCTAAAATGAACAAAATACATCTGCGACCAGTCTAGCACCGTTCTTTCGGGCTCAGTCTCCTCACCTTGGCCGTGTCTCTGAGCACTGAGCACCTTGTACTTCTGTGTCTTGTTCAGTGGTGGTCGGGCTCAGCCTCCTCACCTCGGCCGTGCCTCTGAGCACTGAACACCTTGTACTTCTGTGTCTTGTTCAGTGGTGGTCGGGCTCAGCCTCCTCACCTCGGCCGTGTCTCTGAGCACTGATCACCTTGTACTTCTGTGTCTTGTTCAGTGGTGGTCGGGCTCAGCCTCCTCACCTCGGCCGTGTCTCTGAGCACTGAACACCTTGTACTTCTGTGTCTTGCTCAGTGGTGGTCGGGCTTAGCCTCCTCACCTTGGCCGTGTCTCTGAGCACTGAACCCCTGTACTTCTGTGTCTTGTTCAGTGGTGGTCGGGCTCAGCCTCCTCACCTCGGCCGTGTCTCTGAGCACTGAACCCCCTGTACTTCTGTGTCTTGTTCAGTGGTGGTCGGGCTCAGCCTCCTCACCTCGGCCGTGTCTCTGAGCACTGAACCCCCTGTACTTCTGTGCTTTGCTCAGTGGTGGTCGGGCTCGGCCTCCTCACCTTGGCTGAGTCTCTAAGCACTGAACCCCCTGTACTTCTGTGTCTTGTTCAGTGGTGGTCGGGCTCAGCCTCCTCACCTCGGCCGTGTCTCTGAGCACTGAACCCCCTGTACTTCTGTGTCTTGTTCAGTGGTGGTCGGGCTCTGCCTCCTCACCTCGGCCGTGTCTCTGAGCACTGAACCCCCTGTACTTCTGTGTCTTGTTCAGTGGTGGTCGGGCTCTGCCTCCTCACCTCGGCCCTGTCTCTGAGCACTGAACCCCCTGTACTTCTGTGTCTTGCTCAGTGGTGGTCGGGCTCAGCCTCCTCACCTCGGCCGTGTCTCTGAGCACCTTGTACTTCTGTGTGTTGCTCAGTGGTGGTCGGGCTCAGCCTCCTCACCTCGGCCGTGTCTCTAAGCACTGAACCCCCTGTACTTCTCTGTCTTGCTCAGTGGTGGTCGGGCTCTGCCTCCTCACCTCGGCCCTGTCTCTGAGCACTGAACCCCCTGTACTTTTGTGTCTTGATCAGTGGTGGTCGGGCTCTGCCTCCTCACCTCGGCCGTGTCTCTGAGAACTGAGCCCCCTGTACTTCTGTGTCTTGCTCAGTGGTGGTCGGGCTCAGCCTCCTCACCTCGGCCCTGTCTCTGAGAACTGAACCCCCTGTACGTCTGTGTCTTGTTCAGTGGTGGTCGGGCTCAGCCTCCTCACCCTGGCCGTGTCTCTGAGCACTGAACACCTTGTACTTCTGTGTCTTGTTCAGTGGTGGTCGGGCTCAGCCTCCTCACCTCGGCTGTGTCTCTGAGCACTGAACCCCCCGTACTTCTGTGTCTTGTTCAGTGGTGGTCGGGCTCAGCCTCCTCACATCGGCCGTGGCTCTGAGCACTGAACACTTTGTACTTCTGTGTCTTGTTCAGTAGTGGTCGGGCTCAGCCTCCTCACCTTGGCTGTGTCTCTGAGCACTGAATCCCCTGTACTTCTGTGTCTTGCTCAGTGGTGGTCGGGCTCAGCCTCCTCACCTCGGCCGTGTCTCTGAGCACTGAATACCTTGTACTTCTGTGTCTTGATCAGTGGTGGTCGGGCTCAGCCTCCTCACCTTGGCTGTGTCTCTGAGCACTGAATCCCCTGTACTTCTGTGTCTTGCTCAGTGGTGGTCGGGCTCAGCCTCCTCACCTCGGCCGTGTCTCTGAGCACCTTGTACTTCTGTGTCTTGCTCAGTGGTGGTCGGGCTCAGCCTCCTCACCTCGGCCGTGTCTCTGAGCACTGAACCCCCCTTACTTCTGTGTCTTGCTCAGTGGTGGTCGGGCTCAGCCTCCTCACCTCGGCCGTGTCTCTGAGCACTGAACCCCCCTTACTTCTGTGTCTTGCTCAGTGGTGGTCGGGCTCTGCCTCCTCACCTCGGCCGTGTCTCTGAGCACTGAACACCTTGTACTTCTGTGTCTTGCTCAGTGGTGGTCGGGCTCAGCCTCCTCACCTTGGCTGTGTCTCTGAGCACTGAACCCCCCTTACTTCTGTGTCTTGCTCAGTAGTGGTCGGGCTCAGCCTCCTCACCTCGGCCGTGTCTCTGAGCACTGAACCCCCCTTACTTCTGTGTCTTGATCAGTGGTGGTCGGGCTCAGCCTCCTCACCTTGGCTGTGTCTCTGAGCACTGAATCCCCTGTACTTCTGTGTCTTGCTCAGTGGTGGTCGGGCTCAGCCTCCTCACCTTGGCTGTGTCTCTGAGCACTGAACCCCCCTTACTTCTGTGTCTTGCTCAGTAGTGGTCGGGCTCAGCCTCCTCACCTCGGCCGTGTCTCTGAGCACTGAACCCCCCTTACTTCTGTGTCTTGCTCAGTGGTGGTCGGGCTCAGCCTCCTCACCTCGGCCGTGTCTCTGAGCACTGAACACCTTGTACTTCTGTGTCTTGCTCAGTGGTGGTCGGGCTCAGCCTCCTCACCTCGGCCGTGTCTCTGAGCACTGAACCCCCGTACTTCTGTGTCTTGCTCAGTGGTGGTCAGGCTCAGCCTCCTCACCTCGGCCGTGTCTCTGAGCACTGAACCCCCCTTACTTCTGTGTCTTGCTCAGTGGTGGTCGGGCTCTGCCTCCTCACCTCGGCCGTGTCTCTGAGCACTGAACACCTTGTACTTCTGTGTCTTGCTCAGTGGTGGTCGGGCTCAGCCTCCTCGCCTCGGCCGTGTCTCTGAGCACTGAACCCCCCTTACTTCTGTGTCTTGCTCAGTGGTGGTCGGGCTCAGCCTCCTCACCTCGGCCGTGTCTCTGAGCACTGAACCCCCCTTACTTCTGTGTCTTGCTCAGTGGTGGTCGGGCTCAGCCTCCTCACCTCGGCCGTGTCTCTGAGCACTGAACACCTTGTACTTCTGTGTCTTGCTCAGTGGTGGTCGGGCTCGGCCTCCTCACCTCGGCCGTGTCTCTGAGCACTGAACACCTTGTACTTCTGTGTCTTGCTCAGTGGTGGTCGGGCTCAGCCTCCTCACCTCGGCCGTGTCTCTGAGCACTGAACACCTTGTACTTCTGTGTCTTGCTCAGTGGTGGTCGGGCTCAGCCTCCTCACCTCGGCCGTGTCTCTGAGCACTGAACCCCCCTTACTTCTGTGTCTTGCTCAGTGGTGGTCGGGCTCAGCCTCCTCACCTCGGCCGTGTCTCTGAGCACTGAACCCCCCTTACTTCTGTGTCTTGCTCAGTGGTGGTCGGGCTCGGCCTCCTCACCTCGGCCGTGTCTCTGAGCACTGAACACCTTGTACTTTTGGCCTCCATGGAGGCTGCAGCTCTGGAATATGAAGCACTGGAGGATAATGGCTTCCTCGTGGCTTTATCTTTACTTCTTTTCCAATCTTTGGCAGTTAATGTGCGGCTTGGTTCTCAATCTGTTATATCATTTTTATTAATATTATTATACACCTCAGTATATACTGCCTGGTACTGACTTTACTACCGATATTATTACTATTAATAATAATAACTGTCATCCTTCTTATTATCATATAATACAATTATTATTATTTATATAATAATTTATACAATTGACAACTGTTAATAATTTCTGCATAATAATTCTGCCAATACTTTAGATTTATAACAACAATTATAAAATGGCATTAACAATAATATGTTATTATTGAACTATGAAAAAATGAAGTTGTGCACTGTGATTATACATTAGGGAGCTTCATACGCCTTAATTAATAAATCTTGTAAGCGTTGTGCTTACTAAGCAGCGCTCAAAAATTCTATGTAGTTGCTTAGCAACATGAAGCACGAGCATGGGGTGACACCAACAAAGCTACACGCACCTGAGCGCTGTCAATCTCCGCAGAGCGGAAAAAGAACCATGCTGCAGATTCTTAGAGAATGTTCACATATGTGAAAGGTCCTCATTAAAGGGATGGCCTTAGGCCTCATTCAGACGTCCAATTTTTGCCTACGAGTGCTACGCATATTTTCATACATAGTATTTGTACCTATGATATTCTATAGGACTATTCACATCAGATGTTTTTCTTCGGACCGAGTGACCCGCAGGAAATATCAAAAACATGTCTGATTTTGAGCCATGGTTTGGATCAAAATTGGCAATTCAAGTCAAAGGGTCCGTGAAAAAAAATTACATCCAAGTGTGGTCTGATTTTTATGGATTCTCAGAATGGAGAAAGTGGAAAAATAGTGTTTTGTTTTGTTTTTTAAATTTCTCCACTTACAAGAAAATGATATCACATTCGTACCACATTTTGATCAAACTTTAATCAGAATAATCGATCCATTTTTTTGCAAGCAAAAAAATTGTATGTCTGAATGAGGCCTGACTGGCAGACCTATGCAGTCCATGGATTACATGGTGGCCATTGATCTTAATGGCTGCTGTAGGGATTTATCTGGTTGGTAGTTGGCAGTGTTCAGACAGAAGGTTTATTGACTCCATACACTTCCAGCAGAAGGTAGTAACAAAACAAAGAGTCTATACAGGAGCATGAGAAACAGAGCGGTTCAGCTGCCCAATATTCAAAGTCCAGTACTCGGCTTCTTGCAGAGTCTAAGCATCTAACACAGGTGCCACGCCTGGCATACACAGGTCCTCCTCCTGGCATACACCGGGTCCTCCACCTGGCATACACGGGTCCTCCACTTGGCAAACACAGGTCCTCCTCCTGACATACACAGGTCTCCCACCTGGCATATACGGGTCCCCCACCTGGCATACACGGGTCCCCCACCTGGCATACACGGGTCCCCCACCTGGCATACACGGGTCCCCCACCTGGCATACACGGGTCCTCCACCTGGCATACACGGGTCCTCCACCTGGCATACACGGGTCCTCCACCTGGCATACACTGGTCCTCCACCTGGCATACACTGGTCCTCCACCTGGCATACACAGGTCCTCCACCTGGCATACACAGGTCCTCCACCTGGCATACACAGGTCCTCCACATGACATACACGGGTCCTCCACCTGGCATACACGGGTCCTCCATCTGGCATACACGGGTCCTCCACCTGGCATACACGGGTCCTCCACCTGGCATACACGGGTCCTCCACCTGGCATACACGGGTCCTCCACCTGGCATACACGAGTCCCCCACCTGGCATACACGGGTCCCCCACCTGGCATACACGGGTCCCCCACCTGGCATACACGGGTCCTCCACCTGGCATACACAGGTCCTCCATCTGGCATACACGGGTCCTCCACCTGGCATACACGGGTCCTCCACCTGGCATACACGAGTCCCCCACCTGGCATACACGAGTCCCCCACCTGGCATACACGGGTCCCCCACCTGGCATACACGGGTCCCCCACCTGGCATACACGGGTCCCCCACCTGGCATACACGGGTCCCCCACCTGGCATACACGGGTCCTCCACCTGGCATACACAGGTCCTCCACCTGGCATATACAGGTCCTCCACCTGGCATACACAGGTCCTCCACATGACATACACAGGTCCTCCACCTGGCATACACAGGTCCTCCACCTGGCATACACAGGTCCTCCACCTGGCATACACAGGTCCTCCACCTGGCATACACAGGTCCTCCACCTGGCATATACAGGTCCTCCACCTGGCATACACAGGTCCTCCACATGACATACACAGGTCCTCCACCTGGCATACACAGGTCCTCCACCTGGCATACACAGGTCCTCCACCTGGCATACACAGGTCCTCCACCTGGCATACACAGACTCAATTACCAGAGGTGTTTGTACTTCCACTCCCAGACAAGGAATCAACAGCTCCGCTGCCCTTTCAAACCAGCTGCACTTCCTGGACTGAAAGGTGGGAATGACTAGTTCTGACCATCCCATCTAATCAATCCCAACAAACATGGCCCGTATAGTGGTCCTATTAACCCTCTCAGCGCCTCCTATCGAGGAGTCAGCCAGCTGCTTGTCTACGCTGCCACGTAAAACTAAATTTTCCCATCAAGGAACAATGTATGGTTGGCCATGACGTTGCTGAACAAATATAAAAGTAATTCTCTGATGGTTTGCATACTTACCGATACTCGTGTTGGTAACCTAGGTTTAATTTCACTCACGTTTCTCTTCAGCCATGAGTAGCCTTAGCCGCCTACATGTCCAAAGCCCATCCCTTTTGGCAATTTGCTGGGACTGTTGGGTTAAATCAGGCCAGGACTGGCATATATGACAAAGTTGGCAGATATGGGTTTGTGGCATGATTACCATAACCGCCACATAAGCTTGATCAACTAAAAATGAATCTTGTTTGCATCATGAAAACAAATAAAATACAAAATAAAAATAATAATTCATAATAAAAGCCACTAATAAATAATAATAATGATCAGTTTGACCATTGCAAAAAAAAATTCAACATGGTCGATTGCAAAAAAAATTGCACATAGTCGGATTTACGGCAATGCATTGGGCCTTCTATTCTTATGAAGTTGTGGTGTGACCGCCATTTTATGGTTTCATTGTGCTGCTCTGTGGCCTCTATCGGTGAAACATTGTATACTCTAAGGGTATGTGCACACGATGCAGATTTAGTGCAGAAAAATCTGCTGCAGTTCTGCACTAAATCTGCATCTCCTGGCAGAATCTGCAGGTGCGTTTTTGATGCGTTTTTGATGCGTTTTTTGAGCACAAATCTGCATGAAAAACGCATGAAAAACGCACCTGCAGATTTCTATTATGGAGGGGTGCAGAAACGCTGCAGAACTGCACAAAAGAAGTGACATGCACTTCTTTGAAATCTGCAGCGTTTCTGCGCAGATTTTTCTGCACCATGTGCACAGCTTTTTTTTTTTCCCCATTGATTTACATTGTACTGTGATCACAGTGCAGTTCTGCAGCGTTTCTGCTGCAGAAAAATCTGCTGCAGTTCTGCACTAAATCTGCATCGTGTGCACATACCCTTACTGTATTTTCCACATATCCATGGCTGTAACAATGTGCTGCCTCCGCCAACACGAGAGCGGAGGAGAAGTCCTGACCTCTTTAACGCACATTTACAGGCATGTGTCAAACGCAACGAAAACCTTGACAACAGTCATTACGGCGTGCACTTTTGTTTCCATAGAAACCAACACCAGGTAGCAGCTGAATGGCGCCTGAATGCTCCTCCAGATGACTTAAAATTCAGCAAGCATTAAAATACCAATACTAACACCGAGGCGAAACAAAGAAAACCACAACACACTGGCCGGCGGGTAAAGCCGGGGCTCCGCGGAGACGGAATCAATCCAATACTAGTGCCATATCGCCACAAATGTATCCTTATCGAGTTGCATGAAATTACATGTGTGCAAAAGGTTTCTTGCAACCACAATATCACAACTGAAAAAGGCTGCACCCCCGAACTGCAGAAATTGAAATGAAAAATGAAAAATGGCAGATGACTTTTGTGCAATATATAACAGCGTGATGTCCAAGCTGAGAGGCTCAATCCCAGGTCGTAGCAATAGATGCTGCTCATCATGGTGATTAAAAAAAAATGTATTTGGATCATTTGATCTCTTTCCCACAATGCCATGCAGTGCATGTTTCCACAATCTAAGTAATGTCCATCCTGATCCTACTGGATCCTAATGAGAATTCCTGATCTATCGTGAAGATTGATACACAGCCAGAGAAAAAACAGAAAATATCATGGCCTTTTATTGAGACAAGCAGCCTGGTGACAGATGAACTCAACCGTCGTCTCAAGGCTGCAATGAAATAACATATCGCTATATTCCCCAGACTGCCCGAGACATCAGATCCGGAGGTGACTTTACATCAACTGCCGGTGAAGGAGCAGCGGTCAATAAAAGTGACAGAAGTGGGAAATATTGTGTCTCTTCCGCCATCAAGAATCTCCGCTCTCGGTGAAACGTCTGCGCACCTTGTGTGACATCAAGTTAACGAACGCTTTCATATATTACACAGAGCGCGGAGGATTACAGAGGTGACGTCCTGATGTGAAGATGCCTCCTCCAGAAAATCTCTTCTTCGGGATGATGGATTTTGCTATCTTCCAGATTTTGTGTCAGATAGGGACACCTGAGCTGCCACAATGCGCTCCCCTCCAATACCCAGAAACCAGCAGATCAGTGAGTGTAGCGAAGAAAACGATATAAGAACAAGTTGCAAAGTTCACTATTTTATGCAGAAATGTATCACTTCCAGACGGTGCAATTTGCAAACTAGTAGCCCAAATAAATGCAGGTTAATAAAGGGATTCAATTGGGGGGGGGGGGGGAAGTGCACTTTGGATTTTTGCTGTGCACAATCCTACTCCTAGTCCTAATAAGTGAAAAACAGAAATGAAAGCAGTTTACTTTAAAGTTTACACAACCAATTTTCTCTCATCTGAAAAATAGGGCTGTTTATGCTAACTACACTCCGATCAGAGTTTGATCAGTGTGATGCCATTTTCACGGATGTGGAAAATAAATAAAAAGTCAGTCCGTGAAAATCAGACCTCATGTTATCCAAGTGCAGTCAGATTTTTCCATGGATACATAAACTTGAATGGACGAGTGTGATATGATAATAGTATGCAATTCGGGCATGGTGCAATTTTTTCCTCGGACCAACGGTCAGAGGGAAATATTGGACATGTGCAAAGCCCCATAGAATAACATGGGGGCAAGTGCTATCCGTCAAAACAACGGATAGCACTTGTACAATTTTTACAGCCGTGTGCACTAGCCCTTAGAAACAAAAACTGGTAACTACTATTACAAAATGTATCCATGGCCCCTTCCTAGGCTATCAATATCTGCCTGCAGTGGTCAGCATAGCCTTTACTGGTTATAAATTATAGGGGGACCCTACGTCATTTTTTTTAGGGTCCACCATTTTAATAGCCAGTAAAGGCTATGTATACAGTTGTGAGCTGATATTAATAGCCTGAGAAGCTCCGAGGGTATTACCCCCTTCCCAGGCTATAAACATCTGCCCCCAGCCATTGACTTTCCCTCTGCTGGTTACGTAAATTACGCTGGAGCTCAGGCCATTTTTTTTCAGACAAATTATCTTTTATTAATTAAATAGATGTCCAGTAAGCTGCACACGCATTGTACTAATTGTATGTCACAGACATCTGTTTATCTACCTATTATATGTGTATTTACTGTATGTAATCCATCTGTTCTATCCTGTCGGCTCCTGCTGTGATTTTAAACTACGTGGCTGTATTTCTTCTATCTATCCATGTAATATATATATACTGTATATATATGTGTCACTGACATCTATATATCTATGTATTCCATGTGTATATATCCTATCTATTCTATTCTAACCTGTCACGCTGTGATTTTACTGTGCTCGGCAGATGAACTGCTGGCTTTTCAACGGACATGGGTGCATAAAAATCGTACAGCACTTGCATGGGCCTAGTAGTGGAAGCAGCCACGTCCATCACTCATCAGACAATTGCATAATTGTCCTGATTGGAGATAGCAGAGTTGCGTCCCTTGACATGTTGGTGGCATCAGTAGGATCTGTGTGACCCCCACCCCTCCCTCCAGCTGTAATCCATAACAATGTGCTATATAGAGATAAGGGAGCAGGAATCCCTAAGGTCTCTGTATGTGCTGAGTATGGGAGACATCATAGTAGCTAATCTCCATCCACTAGCTCAGAAAAGACTGAAAACTAAACATAGAGACTGCAGGGGGGAAAACTGGTGAACAATGCAGGATACCTGTCATATGATGGCCAGAAATAGCGCTATTCTTCATGTATACACACGAGAGCTTATTCTGTAAAATGATAAGTACGCTTTAAAGTAAGGATTCGCATAAACTCAAGACATTACTGCCAATCACCACCATTGCAACAGAATCTAAATTGTCCCCGTTTTTTGTTTGTGTGTCTAATTCTAAGCTGCCGGTGCTGGGAAAAGTCTTCCTGATGAATGGACACAACATTACTAGCTGATCCTGGCAAGAAGCGCAGCAGTGAACTCTCAGCACCATGACTCCTGGTGCAGCCGCAATCCCAGATTTCCTCTTGATGATGTTCTTATTGTTTATATGTGGGATTAATTATTCATTACAGAAAAGCAATCACGTTACATCAAATCCAGACACAAAAGCGGAATCATGTTATTCCAAGGAGATTTCAATAATAAGAGCTGATCTGATCAAGTTTCTCAAGTTCTTTAATTGGACTCGCTGGGGTCTTATTAGGAAGTTAATAAAGTCAGATGACAGATTGATGTTCTCGGCGCTCACGACAATGTCACAATATGCCCAGACCGCTCCACGGTTACGTGGTCCAGTGACTACACAGAGATCTTCATCAGAAGGGAGCGGAGGACCAGGCTGTTACACCGGAAGCCAGAAATCCTTCCACGAGTGATACAACCTGTCTATACCACATAATGATTTACGTCTAAATCAAAGATCTATTCCAGAAAGCCTCCATGGACCGCAGAAACAGATGCAGCATTGCTTACCGATGATAATCTCATGTTTTATTCATTCTCTGGTTTCTTATTGCACTATTTCTATGTTATGTTTGTGTTCTATTACAGTTTGTGGCATTGCAAACCGATAGTACAGCTTCAGTTCATCTGCTGAGTTCACAAGTATAATGTCAGACTGCAGAGAAGACTGACATATCGAAAATAAAGAGGAGGAAATCTGAAAGTTTTGTGGAAGGCTTGTTGCCAGCTCTCTATTTATCTATCTGTTCTCTACAAGATAAGTCATGTTTGCACAGCGATACTTGAAGGTTTTTGAACCCTTCAGAATAATTCATATATTTGCATATATTTGATATAAAGCTACATCAGGTTTTCACACAAAAGAGAACCAAATCAAATAACTAAGTGAAATATATTAAACTTTTTACTTTTTTAAAAAGAGGAAAGTGATCCACTTTCTTATGCCTGTGAGAGACACAAGTATGTGAACCTCTGTTAGTATCTGTTGGGTTCTCCTTGCGCAGAAAAAAAAAACTGCATCTAAACATTTCTGGGAATTATTGATTAGTCCTGCTCATCGGCTCGGAGGAATTTTAACCTATTCCTGCCTACTAAAAACAGCTCTTAGTCATTCCCAGGACCTGCTGGCTTCAGCTCCTTTAACGGATTTCTATAGGATTAAGGTCAGGACTGTGACTTGACCATTCCAAAACTTTACCTTTATTCTTTTAAAATCATTCTTTTGTAGAACAACTCTTGTGCTTCGTGTCCCTTTCTTGCTGCATGACGCACGTTATCTTGAGAGTCAGCTCATAAATGGATGGTCTGCAATTTTTCTTTTTGTAATTTGCTACTCTAATTCAAAATTCATTGTTCCATTAGTGATAGCTGCTGTCCTGGTCCAGATGGAGCAAAACGGGCCCAAACCATGAGACTACCACTGTGTTTCACAGATGGTATGAAGTTTTTATACTGTAATGCAGCGTTTTTTGTTTTCCAAACATAACGTTTCTCATTTAAAAAAATAATCTCTATTTTGGTCTTATCTGTCCACAAAACCTTGTTTCAATAGTCTTCTGACTTGTCCAGGTGATCTTTAGCAAACTGCAGATTGGCAGCCATTTTCTTTTTGGTGATAGGTGACTTTCTCCTTGCAATTCTGCAATGCGCATCAATGCTATTCAGTGTCCTCCTGATGGTGCACTCATGAACATTAACATTAGCAAATGAAAGAGTGGCCTTTAGTTGCTTAGAGATTATCTTCGGTTCCTTTAAGACAGTGTTTCTCAACTCCAGTCCTCAAGACCCCACAACAGGTCATGTTTTCAGGATTTCCTTAGTATTGCACAGGTGATAATTTCATCACCTGCTCAAGCATTAGGGTATGTGCACACGTTCAGGATTTCTAGCAGAAATTTCCTGACAAAAACCAGACATTTCTGCCAGAAATCCGCATGCGTTTTTTTTTGCATTTTTATGCGTTTTTGATGTGTTTTTTGCGCTTTTTTTGCAGTTTTTCCAAATGCATAGAATAGCGGGAAAAACGTGAAAAATCTGCAAAATTAATGAACATGATGCTTTTTTTGTGGAAAAAAACGCATCATGTGCACAAAAATTGCAGAATGCATTCTAAATGATATGATGCATATGTATCCTTTTTTTATGCATTTTTATAGCAGTTTTATCGTGAAAAAACACGAAAAAAAACGTGAAAAAACCTGAACGTGTGCACATAGCCTTAATTCCATCGCCTATGCAATACTAAGGAAATCCTGAAAACATGACCTGTTGTGGGGTCTTGAGGACTGGAGTTGAGAAACACTTCTTTAAGACCTCACAGACTATTAGAAGACTTGCTTTTGGTGTGATCTTTGTTGGTCGGCCACTCTTGAATTACCTCCATTTGTCCTCTGTTAACCTTTTATAATCTGAAGAGCATTTTAAAATTATTATTATTATTATTATACATTTTAATAGCATCAACAACTCTTCTCCTGGGTTCCTCCAAAATCTCATTTGTTAGTGCCATGATACACTTCCACAAACATGTTGTGAAGGTCAGACTTTGATAGATCCCTGTTCTTCACACCTAATCGTCTTCCCATTGAATGAAAACACCAGACTCCAGTTTCACCAACGCATTATTTATGCTAATCCTAAAGTTTCACATACCTTTGTTACTCGCAGACATGTAATATTGGATCATTTTCCACAATTAAAAAATTTAAAAAGAAACCAAAACCTAATTTTTAAATGATTTGTTTAACTCGTTTCTTATTGACCACTTTTAGGACTTGTGTGACAATCTGATGTATTATTGGGTCATATTTATGCAAAAATATGAAAAATTCTGAAGGTTCACAAACTTTCAAGCAACACTGTAGATATTCTGTGCTTCTGTGTATCCATTGTACGTTTTGAGAGCAGGAAAAGCCTCTTTTTCAGAAATATTTTAAGAGATGACATGTTTGTAAAGAGCACTTTCCTGCTGGAGAACAGAAGCTCGTGACCTGTGTCTGGTGGAGCGTCTGTCTATTGAGAATCCGGGAGAACAGGCAATGAATACACAGGACGGTTTTTCACTAAAGATCAAACAGTGGCGGATTCACTGATACAAACGAAGGAGAACTGTCCAAAATGCCCACATATGAAAATGACACTTTCTGCAGTCGAAGAGGGTCAGCGTTCTCCATCACCACGCTCCTATCAAGTGTCACAATGGGAAGACAACTGAAAATATAACCAGGGCAAGGGTAAAAACACACACACAAAGAACAAAGTGTTTAGCAGAATTAGCAATAAAGAAAAAATGACTCAATTTCATTTGGTAAAAAAGCAGGTGCTGATTAATTTCTTTATAACATCTTCATATTTTGGACCTCAGAACTTTAAATCCCTTACGTAGATGTACATTTAAATTTTAAAATTGTGGCTGCCTGTAACCACCACTAGGGGGAGCTTATGAGTCTAATATATACCTTATATACGATGAGTTCAATAAAACAGTAGGCGGTGAGCTCCCTCTAGTGGCGGCTGCGTGAAAACCCCTTTACCTCTAACCCTAGTGTCCAGATGCACTTAATTCTTTTAATTGCTCTGAAGGGAATCGGTCCGAATCAAAAGGTACCCAATTGCCATTTATTATGATCAGAGCTCTCCAGACCCTAAAGCTTCATAAAAGGGGTTTAAAAATAAAACACAATATACTCAACTGTTCTAGGCTCTCGCTAGTCCTTACATAATTGTTGCATCTCTCCAGTGATTGGCCTCATGAGTGGAGGAATGGGGAACGTGGCGTAAGGACTGGGGAGAGGCTAGGTCAACTAAGTATAACGTGTTTAAACATTTTTTTTTAAATGGTTACGTAGGTTGAAAAAAAAGACCCCGGTCCATCAAGTTCAACTGTTCTCCACCAATTGTACATTTCATCACTAATTTAACTATAACCCACAATGTTATGTGTATCAAGGAAATCGTCCAGCTCTTTTTTAAAAGCTGTCATAGTTTCTGCCATTATTGCCTCTTGTGGTCGGCATTCCATAGTCCGACTGCTCTAACTGTAAAGAACCCTTTCCTGTTTAGCTGTCGGAATCGCCTTTATTCCACCCGTAATGAGCGACCCCTGGTCCTCTGGTCTTTGGATGGAATAAGTCCTGTGCCAGTGTTTTGTACTGGCCACAGATATATTTTTACATGTAAATGAGATCTCCTCTGAAAAATACACCGCACTCACGGATGGAATATTTTGCAAGTGGATCAAACAATTTAATGGTGTACATACACATTGAATACACAAATGCCAGTATATAAGCGCAGTGGAAAAGCGTGCATACAGATGACCTTTCGAACCCCAACCGGGTTCTTAATCATAAAACGCTATAGATGGTATGTAGCCAAGAGTACTAGGAATATCCCAGCCAAGATGGACTAATATACTGTACAGTAATGCTAGAGTAGATGTAGGTTTAAAATTGTGAGCTAGCAGCCGCTAGATAGAACCTGAGGGTATGGCAATGTAAATAATAATAATAATAATTATTATTATTATTAATAATATTGACACAAAGGTGCAGTCAGCGTAACCTATGCCTGAAGTTTGCATATATTGACAGCAAATTTGGAGCAGAGATCATAAGAAAATGATATAGCATTAAATGTATGAGTTTATTTTAAAAATGGAAAGTTATTTAACTATTAGATTTGGAACATACTAGGGCTAGTCTCATAATCACAAGTTATCATCTGTTCACAGGACGGGGTGATAAGTTGCTGTAACGAGAATGGAGGTTGCTGATAACTGACCAATCATAGTCTACAAAAATGGGCACAGCGGAGCCCTCTGCTTTCACCAAAATGGAAAAGTATCTTTCATGTCCAACTCCTACTACAATGATACCGAGGAGTCATTCTGTGGATAGGTGATGATCGTGGGACCACCTCTTTAATATATCATACTGAAATGTCTCTGGATATGGCAGCAATTCTGATAATAGCCATACAATGCAAGGCGTTGGGTCATCAATCTTTCCATGACTTTCCTGTAAGGGAAGCCTTGGACAGAATATAGAATACCGGCTCGATTTTGGGTTGGACGATTCGACCACAGTGACAGAGAATCCTCTGGAAATCCCTGGTTCAAAAGATCCTGCTGTATCAGACACCATGAGTTCCACGCCACCTCAGCTGTCCTTCTAATGCAAAGATCTTTATATTCAGGGTGGTCTATACAATAGGCTATATACAAGGCAGTGTCCAAGTGCCAGCCAAAGACGGTGTAACATGGTGGGCACAATAATCTCCTGAAGCCAGACACTGGGACAATAGACCATCACTTGGTGGTCACTGTCCACAAATCACTAATCAAAGTAAAAAATAAACTGTTTATGGAGTTACCTATGGGGATCTGACCGGAGAAACTCATTGCATGGCTGGTGCAATCTGCCTGTACAGTTGGTCCACAGTACGTATTGAAAAATGCTTCATTCATAAGGGTTCATTGTTTTGCCCAATTTTTTTTAGCAAGTAGATCACGTAATCTGTGGGTTATCCTGGCAGCAAATGTTACATTTCCCTGCAGTGCCTCCACAGGCGAAGTGAAGTATTACACAATTCTTCTTATTATTTCAATGATGAAACTGCCCATGTAATGCATAGGGAGACGAGATTCTCCAGAGTAAGAGATGCTCCTAAAAAAGAACAAATAGGAGTCCAGCGTTTGGGCATTAAAATGTCTTATAACTTTATTCCCCTCACATCATGACATAGGAGTGTCACACATTGTGTGCTTAGTAATAGTGGATCAGTGAGGAGGATGCCTAGTGTCAGACCGCCAATGATGTTCTGGCTTTGTTCTCCGTTTATATCTGACCGCAGCACATCAGGAGGAGCCGTCAATGGACTCCCAGCAATCTTATACTTGAGGCCTTATTGTAAGAATAGGTCATCATTATCGTAAACCTGTAAAAGACCCTTTTAGTGTAGGTCCGCAAGAGTTGGATTTGCACAGGTAAAACCTACAGGCATGGAAATGACATTTTACAAATTACACCCTCACACTATGGACATTTTCCCGCATGCAAATTGACCTGAGGTTCACATTTTGTAATCTGCAGCTTGTCAATTCCTTATGCAGATTTTCACCAATAACCCCTTTTAATGTTACAGAATAAACATGAATGCTGTGGATTTGCAGCGCAAAAATCAGCATTGTGTAAACCTGGCTTTAGATTATCCATGCTAGAAGCTTATTGGTGAATACTATCAGAAATATAGCAGATCGACCTCCATTCGCTCCCCTGTGTGACTGTTCGGCAGGTATATAAATTCTCCTTGTTTCCACTGCAGATATTTAGCATAACCGTGTGAAAAACTGTCACCCGTGAGAACGCTCTCTAATGCGATGCTATTTCTAGGGCATTATATGTACGGAGCACGGAGGCAGCTGTTGCCATGGTAAATAAAAGTCTTTTCACCGACTGCCATGGATGGGTTCTATGCAGTGTTACTGTATCTGTTCTGCACGATTTTATTTCATGTTTCCCAAGGTTAAGAAAGTCACAAGAGTATATTACATCCTGAATGATACATGGACGTGAGACTTTGATATTTCAATTAAAGAGAATATGTTTATTAGGAATGTGAGTTCCAATTAAGTAATGTAAAATAACAGTGCGAGGAACATAGTCAAGGATGGCAGTGGGTAAATAGACACCCCCAGTGTGGGAGCGGGGTCGTTTGTGCCCACTAGAGGAGATGATTCTGAGGGTCACAGAACATGCACTAATCTACTTTATATTGCATCATATTGTGTTGGATTCTTTTCTTTTGGGGCCCGTTGGTGTGTCAGAGCCAGGACCCATTTGTAGATACTCTGGGGTTCACCTGTCTGATGTTGCATATAAATGTGCATGTCAATGATATTAATGTATCATCATGGTGAATGGACTTGTGATGATAGTAAAGAATGTGAATGGATATGTGGTAATAATGGAAACCGACTGTATATAATGTGTATGTTATGGACTGGTCTGGGTTGGAGTAGTGGTATTGCAACCACTAGGGGCAGCATCGGTAGGTAGCGTAGTCAGGGATAGCCAAGGAGTCGGTACACAGGAGCAGCACTGTAGTTTAAAGGAGCAGCACGTAGCGTAGTCAGGGATAGCCAAGAAGTCGGTACACAGGAGCAGCATTGTAGTTTAAAGGAGCAGCACGTAGCGTAGTCAGGGATAGCCAAGAAGTTGGTACACAGGAGCAGCATTGTAGTTTAAAGGAGCAGCACGTAGCATAGTCAGGGATAGCCAAGGAGTTGATACATGGAAGCAGCAGTATAATCTTAGAATGAAGGAGCAGGTGAAAGGCAGCTTGACTAGAGGCTGGTAGCTCAATATTCTTGCAAGAAAGGGAGTGCAATACCAGGTTTAACCCCTTCGTGACATGCGCCGTACTAGTACTGCGCTGCCGGCACTGCATTAGTGCCAGCAGCAGTACTAGTACGGCGCACCGATCACCGCGGTCTCGCGCTGAGCGCCGCGGTGATCGGGTGCGGGTGTCAGCTGTATATGACAGCTGACACCCCGCAGCATTGCCCACGATCGGCGCTATCGCCGATCGCGGGCATTTAACCCCTCTGATGCCGCTGTCAGTAGTGACAGCGGCATAGAGGGGGATCGCGCAGGGACGGGGGCTCCCTGCGCTCTCCCACCGGAGCAACGCAATGAGATCGCGTTGCTCCGGTGACCCGGAAGGAGTCCCCGGATCCAAGATGGCCGCCGGACTCCTTCCGGGTCATGAAGTGACCTGGCTAGCCGGCACCTGCTGAGAGCAGGCGCCAGAAAGCCACCTAAACTGCCTGTCAGATCGTTGATCTGACAGTGTGCTATGCACAGTGTCAGATCAACGATCTGATCTAATACAGAGATGTCCCACCCTGGGACAATGTTAGAAAGTAAAAAAAAAAAAATAGAATGTGTAAAAAAAAAAAAAAAAAAAAAAATCCCCAAATAAAAAAAAAAAAACATTTCCCAATAAATCCATTTATTTATGTAAAAAAAAAAAAAACAATAAATGTACACATATTTGGTATCGCCGCGTCCGTAACGACCCGCTCTATAAAACTATCCCACTAGTTAACCCCTTCAGTGAACACCGCAAAAAAAAAAAAAAACAAGGCAAAAAACAACGCTTTATTATCATACAGGCGAACAAAAAGTGGAATAACACGCGATCAAAACGACGGATATAAATAAACATGGTACCGCTGAAAACGTCATCTTGTCCCGCAAAAAAAAGCCACCATACAGCATCATCAGCAGAAAAATAAAAAAGTTATAGCTCTCAGAATAATGCGATGCAAAAACAATTATTTTTTTATATAAAATAGTTTTTATTGTGTAAAAGCGCCAAAACATAAAAAAATTACATAAATGAGGTATCGCTGTAATCGTACTGACCCGAAGAATAAAACTGCTTTATCCATTTTACCACACGTGGAACGGTATAAACGCCCCCCCTAAAAGAAATTCATGAATAGCTGGTTTTTGTTCATTCCGCCTCCCAAAAATCGGAATAAAAAGCGATCAAAAAATGTCATCTGCCCGAAAATGTTACCAATAAAAACGTCAACTCGTCCCGCAAAAAACAAGACCTCATATGACTCTGTGGGCCAAAATATGGATAAATTATAGCTCTCAAAATGTGGTGATGCAAAAACTATTTTTTGCAATAAAAAGCGTCTTTTAGTGTGTGACGGCTGCCAACCCTAAAAATCCGCTAAAAAACACGCTATAAAAGTAAATCAAACCCCCCTTCATCACCCCCTTAGTTAGGGAAAAATAATAAAATGTAAAAAAATGTATTTATTTCCATTTTCCCATTAGGGCTAGGGTTAGGGCTAGGGTTAGGGCTAGGGTTAGGGCTAGGGTTAGGGCTAGGGCTAGGGTTAGGGCTAGGGTTAGGGTTGGGGTTAGGGTTTCAGTTATAATTGGGGGTTTCCACTGTTTAGGCACATCAGGGGCTCTCCAAACGCGACATGGCTTCCGATCTCAATTCCAGCCAATTCTGCTTTGAAAAAGTAAAACAGGGCTCCTTCCCTTCCGAGTTCTCCTGTGTGCCCAAACAGTAGTTCCCCCCAACATATGGGGTATCAGCATTCTCAGGACAAGTTGGACAACAACTTTTGGGGTCCAATTTGTCCTGTTACCCTTGGGAAAATAAAAACATAGGGGATAAAATATCATTTTCGTGGGAAAAAAATATTTTTTATTTTCACGGCTCTGCGTTATAAACTGTAGTGAAACACTTGTTGGTTCAAAGTTCTCACAACACATCTAGATAAGTTCCTTGGGGGGTCTAGTTTCCAATATGGGGTCACTTGTGGGGGGTTTCTACTGTTTAGGTACATCAGGGGCTCTGCAAATGCAACATGACGCCTGCAGACCAATCCATCTAAGTCTGCATTTCAAATGGCGCTCCTTCCCTTCCGAGCTCTGCCGTGCACCCAAACAGTGGTTCCCCTCAACATATGGGGTATCAGCGTTCTCAGGACAAGTTGGACAACAACTTTTGGGGTCCAATTTGTCTTGTTACCCTTGGGAAAATAAAAACATAGGGGATAAAATATCATTTTCGTGGAAAAAAAAATACTTTTTATTTTCACGGCTCTGCGTTATAAACTGTAGTGAAACACTTGTTGGTTCAAAGCTCTCACAACACATCTAGATAAGTTCCTTGGGGGGTCTAGTTTCCAATATGGGGTCACTTGTGGTGGGTTTCTACTGTTTAGGTACATCAGGGGCTCTGCAAATGCAACATGACACCTGCAGTCCATTCCATCTAAGTCTGCATTTCAAACGGTGCTCCTTCCCTTCCGAGCTCTGCCATGCACTCAAACGGTGGTTCCCCCCCACATGTGGGGTATCAGCGTACTCAGGACAAATTGGACAATAACATTTGTGGTCCAATTTCTCCTGTTACCCTTGGGAAAAAAAAATTGCGGGCTAAAACATCATTTTGTGGAAAGAAAAAATGATTTTTTAATTTTCACAATGCTACATTCTAAACTTTAGTGAAACAATTGGGGGTTAAAAGTGCTCACCACACATCTAGATAAGTTCCTTAGGGGGTCTTCTTTCCAAAATGGGGTCACTTGTGGGGGGTTTCCACTGTTAAGGCACATCAGGGACTCTCCAAATGCGACATGGCGTCCGATCTCAATTCCAGCCAATTTTGCATTGAAAAGTCAAATGGCACTCCTTTCCTTCCGAGCTCTGCCATGCGCTCAAACAGTGGTTTATCCCCATATATGAAGTATCGACGTACTCAGGACAAATTGCACAACAACTTTTGGGGTCCAATTTATCCTTTTACCCTTGGGAAAATAAAAAATTTGGGGCAAAAAGATCATTTTTTGTGAAAATTAATATAAATGTTTTTTTACGGCTCTACATTATAAACTTCTGTGAAGCACTTGGAGGTTCAAAGTGCTCACCACACATCTAGATTAGTTCCTTAGGGGGTCTACTTTCCAAAATGGTGTCACTTGTGGGGGTTTCCACTGTTTAGGCACATCAGGGGCTCTCCAATCGTGACATGGGCTCCGATCTCAATTCCAGCAAATCTTGCATTGAAAAGTCAAATGGCGCTCCTTCCCTTCCGAGCTCTGCCATGTGCCCAAACAGTGGTTTACCCCCACATATGGGGTATCGGCGTACTCAGGACAAATTGTACAACGACTTTTGTGGTCCAATTTCTCCTGTTACCCTTGGTAAAATGAAACAAATTGGACCTGAAGTAAAAATTTTGTGAAAAAAAAGTTAAATGTTCAATTTTTTTAAACATTCAAAAAATTCCTGTGAAGCACCTGAAGGGTTAATAAACTTTCTGAATGTGGTTTTGAGTACCTTGAGGGGTGCAGTTTTTAGAATGGTGTCACTTTTGGGCATTTTCTGTCATATAGACCCCTCAAAGTCACTTCAAGTGTGAGGTGGTCCGTAAAAAAATGGTTTTGCAAATTTTGTTGCAAAAATGAGAAATCGCTGGTCAACTTTTAACCCTTATAACGTCCTAACAAAAAAAAATTATGTTTCCAAAATTGTGCTGATGTAAAGCAGACATGTGGGAAATGTTGTTTATTAACTATATTATGTGATATAACTCTCTAATTTAAGGGCATATAAACTAAGAGTTTGAAAATTGCTAAATTTTCATAATTTCCGACAAATTTTAGTTTTTTTCACAAATAAATGCAAGTCATATCGAAGAAGTTTTACCACTATCATGAAGTACAATATGTCACGAGAAAACAATGTCAGAATCACCAGGATCCATTGAAGCGTTTCAGAGTTATGACCTCATAAAGTGACAGTGGTCAGAATTGTAAAAATTGGCCCTGTCACTTAGGTGAAAACAGGCTTTGGGGTGAAGGGGTTAAAGGAAATCTGTCACTCCCAAAATCGATGGTGAGGTAAGCTCACCACCATCAGGGGCTTATCTACAGCATTCTGGAATGCATACTGTAATGCTGTAGATAAGCCCCCGATGTAACCTGAAAGGTGCATTGTTGAGGGCAGAGTAAAGTACTGCAGTGCGCAGGTGCTGGGCCTCTCTGACCTTTCCGGCGCCTGCGTACTGCAGTACTTTCCTCTGCCCTCAACAGGGCAGACAAAGTATGCCTGCGCCAGAGCTGCGGCGTGAAGACCAGAAGAGGACATCATGGAATGAAGATGGGAGGCGCTGGAGCGGACCTGAGACACCCATTTGACCAGACCGCAGCGGGACCGCCCCTGGGTGAGTATAATCTAACGTCTTTTTCTCCTCTTTCAAGTAACATCGGTGGCTTATCTACAGCATTACAGAATGCTGTAGATAAGCCCCTGATGACGGTGAGCTTACCTCACCATCGATTTTGGGGGTGACAGGTTCCCTTTAAACAGAGTGTTCAATTAGGGTGGAGCCTATCAGGAACTAAGGGTGGAGACAATCAGGAACAATACAGGTACAAGTATCTGGATTATCATGAAACTGTTCAGTGAGCTGAATAGCTCAGAGAGAAGAGCTGCTGCCTGGTGCACAAGAGCTGCTGGGTTTGAGTCCTGACAGTGTCACTGCTGATGACAAGGAGCCATGCAGATAAGTCAATAAATGTTTAACCAGGGTGAGTGGAGGGAACTGGTTTAGTGCAGAGATTTTTTTTTAATATAGCCATCCAAAAAATCTGCCACATCCAAAAACTTGGGTGTATCCTATAGTATAATATATGGTATATCCTAGAATGCAAAACCTCTAGAGCATCCTACCCTAAAGTAAATTAAATCCTAAACTCTGATACAGTATATACTATGATCTGACACCTCTAATATTTCTTATTATCTGAAATATCCAGTGTATTTTATAAGCCAAAAGATCATTTGTTTTTTATAATCAAAAAATTCTGCTTTATTGCATAACCTACATACTCTGGTAAATCCTATCCTCTAAACACTATGATGTTTACTATAACTTACAAAACTTTGGTTCTTCCTAAAGCCCTGGTGTATCACAATATCCAAAACTTTTGTTATGCCCTATAATAAAAACAAATCTGGTTTATTGTATAATCAAAAAACTGTAGTATATGCTATAATCTGGTGTATCTTATACACCTCAAGGATTTGCTATAATCCAAAAACATTAGTATTTCCTCCAAACCCAAAATGTTATGGCTTCCTGCAATCCAAAAAGTCTGGTGTATCCTACATCCCCAACACTCTTCTTAAATTCTTTAAATCAAAAGTTGTGGTGTTTGTTAGAATTCAATAAATTTATATATCACATAATCCAAAAATGTGGTTCTATCCTATAATCTTAAATAACTCTGGTGAATTCTACAACACAAATATCTGGTAAACCCTCCAATATGAAAATCTCTGGCACATACCACAATCCTCATAATCTCATACAATTTACAATGCAAAATACTTTTGCGTATTATATAATCCAAAAACTGTAGTAAATGATATAATCTAAAAATGTTGGGCAAACCAACAAGCCGTGCAGGTTCATTTCTCGGCCCGATGTGTACTCAAGTCATTGAAATGTCTCCAATCTTAGCAAAATTCATATGAAGACTTCATAAAAAAATCTCTTCCATGACTGTTATGTAAAGAAACTTGTTTCTATCAAAGAGGGTAATTGCCCCCTGAAGAAAGCTTCCACTTACTTTTTTCTTTTACCCATGTAATCTGCTATAAGCTTACCCATCAACACCCGGCCTAAATGAAGTTTATAGATTCTGCAGTAACAAGACTGTTGTATCGAGTGAAGAACTTTCTCTAAGTATTGACTATTCCTAAAACGTTTAGAGATCTGGGGATTGTGTTCCAGGTATGATTCATGCTGGATATTCACCGGTGACTTTTCAGGAGTGGGAGGCAGACCTCTACAGCACAATTATTAATGCCCTTCTATCAGCAGAAATAATGCATATTTGCAGATGGCTTGCAGTGTAATCATATTTCCACTGAAAATATATTCCTCAATGAAAAGCTTGTAATCTTTCTTTTTGCTTTACCAACACATGCATTATTAAGACAAAGAAAAGCCCCAATCCCAGAAAAAGATCCATACTGGGATGCAGTCCAGTTACTCGCAGGCCGCATATAATGCATTTATGACTATCATACACACTACCGTTCAAAAGTTTAGGGTCACTTAGAAATTTCCTTATTTTTGAAAGAAAAGCACAGTTTTTTCCAATGAAGCTAACATTAAATGATTCAGAAATACACTCTATACATTGTTAATGTGGTAACTGACTAGTCTAGCTGCAAACATCTGGTTTGTAATGCAATATCTTCATAGGTGTATAGAGGCCCATTTCCATCAACCATCACTCCAGTGTTCTTATGTTACTTTGTGCTAAATGTGTAAGAAGGCTAATTGATGGTTGAAATACCCTTGAAAACCGTTGTGCAAGTATGTTAGCACATCTGAAAACAGTTTGGCTGATTAGAGAACCTATAAACCTGACCTTCCTATGAGCTAGTTGAGAATCTGGAGCATTACATTTGTTGGTTCCATTAAACTCTCAAAATGGCCAGAAAAAAAGAACTTTCATGTGAAACTCGACAGTCTATTCTTGTTCTTAGAAATGAAGGCTATCCCATGCGAGAATTGCCAAGAAACTGACGATTTCCTACAACGGTGTGTACTACTCCCTTCAGAGGAGAGCACAAACAGGCTCTAACCAGAGTAGAAAGAGAAGTGTGAGGCCCCGCTGCACAACTGAGCAACAAGACAAGTACATTAGAGTCTGTAGTTTGAGAAATCGACGCCTCACAGGTCCTCAACTAGCAGCTTCATTAAATAGTACACGCAAAACGCCAGTGTCAACGTCTACAGTGAAGAGGCGACTCCTGGATGCCGGCCTTCAGGGCAGAGTGGCAAAGAAAAAGCCATATCTGAGACTGGCTAATAAAAGATTAATATGGGCAAAAGAACACAGACATTGGACAGAGGAAGATAGGAAAAAAGCTTTATGGACAGATGAAGCCAAGTTTGAGGTGTTTGGATCACACAGAAGAACATTTGTGAGACACAGAACAACTGAAAAGATGCTGGAAGAGTGTGACGCCATCTGTCAAGCATGGTGGAGGTAATGTGATGGTCTGCGGTTGCTTTGGTGCTGGTAAAGTGGGAGATTTGTACAAGATAAAAGGGATTTTGAATAAGGAAGGCTATCACTCCATTTTGTAATGCCATGCCATACCCTGTGGACAGCGCTAGATTGGAGCCAACTTCATCCTACAACAGGACAATGACCCAAAGCACAGCTCCAAATTATACAAGAACTATTTAGGGCAGAAGCCGGCAGCTGGTGTTCTATCTGTAATGGAGTGGCCAGCGCAGTCACCAGATCTCAGCCCCATTGAGCTGTTGTGGGAGCAGCTTGACCGTATGGTGCAAAAAGTGCCCATCAACCAAACCAACTTGTGGAGGGGCTCCTGGAAGCATGGGGGGAAATGTCTCCAGATTACCTCAGCAAATTAACTGCTAGAATGCCAAAGGTCTGCAATGCTGGAATTGCTGCAAAGGAGCATTCTGTGACGAAAGCAAAGTTTGAAAGAAAATTATTTTAAATAAAAATCTTTTTTTCGAACCTTGTCAATGTCTGGACTAGAATTTCAATTCATGTGGCAACTCATCTAATTAATAGAAGTATGAATTATCATGGAAAACACAACATTGTCTGGGTGACCCTAAACATTTGAACGGTAGTGTATGGGTTCAGCATTCTGTGCTGAATCATTTCATAATATGTTCTCATAGTGATTAAAGCTTTGATATTCCGATACAGAGATCCAAATCCGCTGTATAGACAGAGTAAAATCATACAAGTCTGTCTGATTGCAGCCACCACTAGAGGGAGCACAGGAGCTTACTGTATGAACTCATTAATTACATGGTATAAAGTAAGTGCCCCCTACTGGTGGCTTCCGGAAGCCATAAATTTGTTATTGACTATGCAGGGAATTTGGAGCTCCGTATCGGAAAAACAAAGCTCCATCTGCTCAATAAGATATTTTTAGAAATAAACCAGCACAATGCCATGATAATAAGGGATGGGAATTTGTTTAAAATGTATCCACCATAATATAACATAGCACAAAAATGCCCCTCGACTTGTGCAAGACAAGAGCGCACACAGAGCAGAGTGTGAATTCAACAGAGTAGGAATTTAATCGAAAGTTCTGTGCGTGCTCCAGCAGGAGCTGCGCAGTCCCATTACCTGAGCTGCACACTCCCGTTACCTGAGCTGCGCCCTCCCGTTACCTGAGGTGCGCACTCCCGTTACCTGAGCTGCGCACTGTCGATACCTGAGCTGCGCACTCTCGTTACCTGAGCTGCGCAATCCCGTTACCTGAGCTGCGCCCTCCCGTTACCTGAGCTGCGCACTCCCGTTATCTGAGCTGCGCACTCCCGTTACCTGAGCTGCGCACTCCCGTTACCTGAGCTGCGCACTCCCGTTACCTGAGCTGGGCACTCCTGTGACCTGAGCTGCGCACTCCCGTGACCTGAGCTGCACACTCCCGTGACCTGAGCTGCGCACTCCCGTGACCTGAGCTGCGCACTCCTGTGACATGAGCTGCGCACTCCTGTGACATGAGCTGCGCACTCCTGTGACATGAGCTGCGCACTCCCGTCACCTGAGCTGCACACTCCCATTACCTGAGCTGCGCACTCCCGTTACCTGAGCTGCGCACTCCCATTACTTGAGCTGCGCACTCCCATGACCTGAGCTGTGCACTCCCGTGACCTGAGCTGCGCACTCTCGTGACCTGAGCTGCGCACTCCCGTGACCTGAGCTGCGCACTCTCGTTACCTGAGCTGCGCACTCCTGTGACCTGAGCTGTGCACTCCCATTACCTGAGCTGCGCACTCCCGTTACCTGAGCTGCGCACTCCCGTTACCTGAGCTGCGCACTCCTGTGACCTGAGCTGCGCACTCCCGTGACCTGAGCTGCACACTCCCGTTACCTGAGCTGCGCCCTCCCGTTACCTGAGCTGCGCACTCCTGTGACCTGAGCTGCGCACTCCCGTGACCTGAGCTGTGACATGAGCTGCGCACGCCTGTGACATGAGCTGCGCACTCCTGTCACCTGAGCTGCACACTCCCATTACCTGAGCTGCGCACTCCTGTGACCTGAGCTGCGCACTCCCGTTACCTGAGCTGCGCACTCCTGTGACCTGAGGTGTGCACTCCCATTACCTGAGCTGCGCACTCCTGTGACCTGAGCTGCGCACTCCCGTTACCTGAGCTGAGCACTCCTGTGACCTGAGCTGTGCACTCCCGTTACCTGAGCTGCGCACTCCTGTCACCTGAGCTGCGCACTCCCATTACCTGAGCTGCGCACTCCCGTGACCTGAGCTGCGCACTCCTGTGACATGAGCTGCGCACTCCTGTGACATGAGCTGCACACTCCTGTGACCTGAGCTGCGCACTCCCGTTACCTGAGCTGCGCACTCCTGTGACCTGAGCTGTGCACTCCCATTACCTGAGCTGCGCACTCCTGTGACCTGAGCTGTGACATGAGCTGCGCACGCCTGTGACATGAGCTGCGCACTCCTGTGACATGAGCTGCGCACGCCTGTGACATGAGCTGCGCACTCCTGTCACCTGAGCTGCACACTCCCATTACCTGAGCTGCGCACTCCTGTGACCTGAGCTGCGCACTCCCGTTACCTGAGCTGCGCACTCCTGTGACCTGAGGTGTGCACTCCCATTACCTGAGCTGCGCACTCCTGTGACCTGAGCTGTGACATGAGCTGCGCACGCCTGTGACATGAGCTGCGCACTCCTGTCACCTGAGCTGCACACTCCCATTACCTGAGCTGCGCACTCCTGTGACCTGAGCTGCGCACTCCCGTTACCTGAGCTGCGCACTCCTGTGACCTGAGGTGTGCACTCCCATTACCTGAGCTGCGCACTCCTGTGACCTGAGCTGCGCACTCCCGTTACCTGAGCTGAGCACTCCTGTGACCTGAGCTGTGCACTCCCGTTACCTGAGCTGCGCACTCCTGTCACCTGAGCTGCGCACTCCCATTACCTGAGCTGCGCACTCCCGTGACCTGAGCTGCGCACTCCTGTGACATGAGCTGCGCACTCCTGTGACATGAGCTGCACACTCCTGTGACCTGAGCTGCGCACTCCCGTTACCTGAGCTGCGCACTCCTGTGACCTGAGCTGTGCACTCCCATTACCTGAGCTGCGCACTCCCGTTACCTGAGCTGCGCACTCCCGTTACCTGAGCTGCGCACTCCTGTGACCTGAGCTGCGCACTCCCGTGACCTGAGCTGCACACTCCCGTTACCTGAGCTGCGCCCTCCCGTTACCTGAGCTGCGCACTCCTGTGACCTGAGCTGCGCACTCCCGTGACCTGAGCTGCGCACTCCCGTGACCTGAGCTGCGCACTCCTGTCACCTGAGCTGTGCACTGCTTGGGGACCTTTTTAGTAATCGGTGGAAGTCTCAGAACTTCGCCTTCTACTGACTTGCAGGCAATAAAATCGCCTAGAACACATACAAAACGGTTTAGATGCTCTTCTCGTGACCTGAGCTGCGCACTCCCGTGACCTGAGCTGTGACATGAGCTGCGCACGCCTGTGACATGAGCTGCGCACTCCTGTCACCTGAGCTGCACACTCCCATTACCTGAGCTGCGCACTCCTGTGACCTGAGCTGCGCACTCCCGTTACCTGAGCTGCGCACTCCTGTGACCTGAGGTGTGCACTCCCATTACCTGAGCTGCGCACTCCTGTGACCTGAGCTGCGCACTCCCGTTACCTGAGCTGAGCACTCCTGTGACCTGAGCTGTGCACTCCCGTTACCTGAGCTGCGCACTCCTGTCACCTGAGCTGCGCACTCCCATTACCTGAGCTGCGCACTCCCGTGACCTGAGCTGCGCACTCCTGTGACATGAGCTGCGCACTCCTGTGACATGAGCTGCACACTCCTGTGACCTGAGCTGCGCACTCCCGTTACCTGAGCTGCGCACTCCTGTGACCTGAGCTGTGCACTCCCATTACCTGAGCTGCGCACTCCCGTTACCTGAGCTGCGCACTCCCGTTACCTGAGCTGCGCACTCCTGTGACCTGAGCTGCGCACTCCCGTGACCTGAGCTGCACACTCCCGTTACCTGAGCTGCGCCCTCCCGTTACCTGAGCTGCGCACTCCTGTGACCTGAGCTGCGCACTCCCGTGACCTGAGCTGCGCACTCCCGTGACCTGAGCTGCGCACTCCTGTCACCTGAGCTGTGCACTGCTTGGGGACCTTTTTAGTAATCGGTGGAAGTCTCAGAACTTCGCCTTCTACTGACTTGCAGGCAATAAAATCGCCTAGAACACATACAAAACGGTTTAGATGCTCTTCAAATAATTGACCAAAATACAATAAAAAAAAATGGGGATGCAAAAACAAGACCTATAGATGAACCTTCACTGCATGTCAGTCTATGTTCATACTATAAGCATCAAAGATCAGAGAGCCAAAGGCAGGAAGAAGGACATGGGACCTGAGGTTTAATCAAGTATTGCAGACGCATCATGAATGCATCAAAAACTCTTGTGCACTTTTGATGCTCTTTCATGTACATTTGATGAGCGGAGCATGCTTCCTTCATTAAAGTGAGCAGAGTTACATCCACTGCATGAAAAGGCACCTCCTGCTGCTCAAATATGGGGACAAACTGACAGCAACAGCCTGAAAAGTAATTACAAGAGACACTGGCATCCCACCGAGAAGAACTACAAGGAATACTAATCTCAGCGTTTCTGCTGCTTAGGTTATGCAAGAAAGTAAATGCAAATAAAGTGCGGCTCATAAATAGCCCCGAGCCTTGCAGAACTGCTAGAAAGAACCTACCCGTCTCAGGACAGCTATGCCTTCATTGGTACTAGAACATTACATTTTTATACCATTCCAAGAATAGAATCTAAGAAATCTTCAGTCAACGCTCATGGACAACCAAGAATGTCAGTAAGCGGGTCATATACCATTCTGGACAATTTCTAGCTGTATCATCAACTACTATTCAAGTTCTGGTCGGTCCATGCCCTGAAAACAGTGGCCACATATGTTATGTGTGAAGCCATGACTAAACTAGCAAAGCGCCTACTAGTGATGAGCGAGTGTGTTCGTTACTCGGGTTTTCCGAGCATCCTCGGGTGTTCTCCGAGTATTTTGGGCATGCTCATAGATTTATGTTTGAGTCTCCGCAGTTGCATGATTCGCGGCTGATAGAGAGCTTAAATACATGTGGGGATTGTCTGTCTGTTAGGGAATCCCCACATGTATTTAGGCTGTCTAGCAGCCGCAAATCATGCAACTGCAGGGACTCAAAAATAATATACGAGCATGCCCAAAATACTCGGAGAACACCCGAACATGCTCGGAAAACTTGCGTAATGAGCACACTCACTCATCACTACCGCCTACCCATTCTTCTTTTTAAACTATTTTTATTAAACTTCACACAAAATTTACCAGTCACACAGATGCTTACATTCTTAAGCTAGATATCAAAACAGTACATCAAATTGCTATAATCTCCGCTAACATCTTTGCCCCTCCTCCGATTCTTAAGTGTTATTTCCATTTTACCAAGTTTTCATCTACCCATATTAAAATCTGCTTCTATAGCTTACTTTAAATGAAAGTGGGCGTTCTCAGTGTGAGACATGTAATGACTGACAGTCTGCTCTCCTGATCTACAAGTCTCACACTGGCTAAATCATATAGAGACTGAGGCGTATTAACGAACTTTATATAAACAATCTTTATTAGAATAAAAGCATACTCGTAAAAAAGTATTACCCACAGGTAGAAATGAGCCAAACAAAAAATCAAACAATGGCACCACTCCTGAGCAACTAGCAAAATGACCAATAAATAATAGTATGATATAGTGACAGAAAGCTGGATCCCTGCCAGTGTGCACGCTATACCTCACAGGATGTTTTTTTTAAACCGCAGTGGCACATCAAAGTTTACAAAATCTAGTGATCTGCAGGAACAGCATGTACAGCAGTCCTAAGTCTCACACTGGAAACATCCCCTTTCATGTAAAATAAGCTCTGGAAGCAGATTCTTGTGAAGATCTATGTGCATCTGTGGCGCCCCAGGGTCCTGGTTGTCACAGTGGTATTGCTTTCCTCTCGGGGAGAGTGATGCTACGTTGGGAGGCAAGAAAGGATAACTGCATCCAGGTATCATAAACATGCAATGCATTTCATACTCCAGGCCACCGGGGGGAGCTTTTGCTCCTATTTATTAGGTCACTCCCTATATATATATATATATATATATATATATAAACTGGTAGTCTGTAGGGAAAGTTAGTTAGTTCCAGACAGTAGTGAATTGCTGGCTGAGCTCAGCTCAGTTAGTTCCAGACCGGAGTCTGAGGAGGACAGAAGGTTAACGGAGCTGTGCATGCCCTCAGAGCTGCAGCTCCCAGAAAGACACATTGAAAGGCAGAATTGCATTGCAGCGAGCGTGAAGGAAGTTGAAGCAAAGGAGAGGATACCAGAAGGGGACCAGCCCCGTTTAGGCTGCCTCCTTCTGAGCCGCAAAATCCCAGTAGCCGGAACACTGAGGGAGTAAGGACCTCTACACCTTATTTCAGAGACCGGCAGGACAGCTAATTGTAGGTTACCTGTCCGTACCTACACCCAGGAGGCACGGTGACACCTACAGAGGTGGGTTATCTAAGAGACCCTATAAACAGGCTTAAGTCACCAGTCATACGGGTTTTGTCCTATCCTAAATGGGGGACAGAGAGAGCGAAACATCGTATCTGTGAGACCCTTATGTGAAGCCATAGGCAGTAAGGCACTACACCACCACAGCGCAAGGGAAGGCTACTGATTTCCACCTGGACAAGGGGACTCTGGACTTGCCTCCAAACCGGCCGGACTCTGCCTGCCCTGTGATCTGGTGCCCTGGACTGTGGATGCTGAAGCCTTCAGTAAAGGTAAAGAGACTGCAACCATTGTGTCCTCGTTCTTCTCTGCGCCTCTCACCATACCACCATTTACACACCAGGAAGCCCTGGGGACATACTTCACCTGTGGGAAGGTATACCATCTAGCTGCCATAACATCACCCAGCGGACCCCTTAAAGCAGCATCAGTCACCCTGACCGAATACCACAGGTGGCGTCACGAACATGAACTTTATCCTTTAAAAGACCTCTCCCTTTTATACGGACGTCCCAGGGCCACGGACCGGGTCAGCCACCGTGACATCCCCCTGTGAACCGCAGGACCCGGTACCGAGTGCCCCACGGCCCTTGGGGGGTGCTCCACATCACATAGATCTTAACAACTCATTTACATATTACACAAATGTGGATTACTCTAGAATTAAACATCAGATCGCTGATATCAAGGTATCATTGTATGCAACACTATGACTTACTGATAAAGGACGAGTTTTCCACCTTATACTACTAAATTATAGTTAATATAAGGGGAACGCTCCCTGCACCTCTATTGAGGTCCGATATTAACTATTAATGTCAATCTCGACTATTAATAATTAATATCCACTTAGTAATGCCTTAACGTAGACAGCTCAGGAGGGTTGATCCGACTGACAGATTCTCTTTAAGCCCCATGCGCCAATTACCAGGTACTATAACCATGATGGGAAGGGTAATTGCATTTCATTATTTGCATGGCCTTTGTCACTGCCCTAATGTCGAATGGTGTGGTTACCTCTTTCTTGCAATTTCTGCAAATAGAAATAGATGGGGATATATGGACAAAAAGTCCAGCTATAGATAACAAAGAGGTGATCTGTCACACAGTGTCACCTAGGATCCTATAGGGGTTGTCCCGTGAGAAAATACTGATGACCTACCTATAGAATAAGTCATCAATGTCAGATTGGTGGGGATCGGACCCCCGTCACCTCCACCGTTCAGCGGTTACAAGTTGCGGCTGTACCTAGGTGTAATAGTATGGAACGGAGCCGCACTGTGCAGCTGTGTTCAATGCGTAGTGTCTGCTCCTGGGTACTCAAGAACAGTTTCTATCAAAAGAGTAAAACATCAATATTTTCTTAAACGACAACCCGTTTAAGATTATCAATCTGCATATTCATTTTTTATGATTTCAGATACAGCGGCCCATGCATTCATAAGATACTATGGTAAGGGGGCTGCATTGTTTCCAGAAACAGCGTCACTTTTGCTCATAGGCAATGTCTGGTAATACATCTCAGTTCCATTTACTCACAATTGCAATATCAGAAACAAAACAAACCCTTTTTCTTGTAATTCTGGACAACTCTTTATGGGATGTGATTGGAGATCCAGATTGGAGAATGGCGTCATGATCCTTACTTTCAATCAGAAGTTAGATTTTATTTTACCCATATTGTGATGGAGTATAGAATCTATTTCCTCCATTATAGATAAATACACCACTGAGCAAAGCAATTTCATGAGCAATGACTTGACTGACGTTTTTAGATTGTGGAAAGGAACCAGAAACTTAATAAAACCATATAAATCTCATTTGAATAGTCAGAACATAGAATTGGGGACCAGAGCTGCAAAGCCAAACAAATCACTGTGTCAGCATGCCCTGCCGAGCGTCATTGAGATTGTGCAGTTTCACCCATTGTAGACTATCCTCTGATGTAGACTATCCTCTGTGATGTAGACTATCCTCTGTGATGTAGACTATCCTCTGTGATGTAGATGCATCGGGTGCACAAATCTCCCCTATCCTGCTAAAAGGTATCAGTGTAATGAAAATGTATCAATATCAAATATTGACTAGATTGGATACAACTGTAGTAAACCATTCATCTCTGAGAAATAAAGATCATTTATCCAGGATTATGGCCACTACCATGCACCAATCATAGAGCAATTAAGTTGGCATGCTATAGATCAGGAGCACTTGTGGATCATCTATTTGCCCCAGGTAGCCAATTTCTATTTAAAGTGAAATGCTCGTTGCCTTTCCACTGAAGGATCTGTTTGTCTCCAAAATTGGTATTACTGACTCCTAAAATATGCAATAGTTTGCATTATTGTATTTTATGATAAACAGTTCAATAAACATAAAGTTTAGAATTATTTTGATCTCCACTTTATGCTGTAGTCTTTCTCTTCTGTACATGAAAATCTACACAATGATGTCACAGTACAGGGATATTAAGTGGTATCGCATATAAAGAAAATAAACAGTGATGTCACAGTACAGAGATATACATACAGTGATGTCACAGTACAGAGATAATACACACAGTGATGTCACAGTACAGAGATGATACACACAGTGATGTCACAGTACAGGGATAATACACACAGTGATGTCACAGTACAGAGATAATACATACAGTGATGTCACAGTACAGAGATATACATACAGTGATGTCACAGTGCAGAGATAATAAACACAGTGATGTCACAGTGCAGAGATAATAAACACAGTGATGTCACAGTACAGAGAAAATACACACAGTGATGTCATAGTGCAGCGATAATACACACAGTGATGTCACAGTACAGAGATAATACACACAGTGATGTCACAGTACAGAGATAATAAACACAGTGATGTCACAGTGCAGAGATAATACACACAGTGGTGTCACAGTACAGGGATAATACACACAGTGATGTCACAGTACAGAGATAATAAACACAGTGATGTCACAGTACAGAGATAATACACACAGTGATGTCACAGTATAGAGATAATAAACACAGTGATGTCACAGTACAGAGATAATACACACAGTGATGTCACAGTACAGGGATAATACACACAGTGATGTCACAGTACAGAGATAATACACACAGTGATGTCACAGTATAGAGATAATAAACACAGTGATGTCACAGTGCAGAGATAATACATACAGTGATGTCACAGTATAGAGATAATACATACAGTGATGTCACAGTACAGAGATAATACACACAGTGATGTCACAGTATAGAGATAATAAACACATTGATGTCACAGTGCAGAGATAATACACACAGTGATGTCACAGTACAGAGATAATACACACAGTGATGTCACAGTACAGAGATAATAAACACAGTGATGTCACAGTACAGAGATAATACACACAGTGAAGTCACAGTGCAGAGATAATACACACAGTGATGTCACAGTGCAGAGATAATACACACAGTGATGTCACAGTATAGAGATAATACACACATTGATGTCACAGTGCAGAGATGATATACACAGTGATGTCACAGTACAGAGATAATAAACACAGTGATGTCACAGTACAGAGATAATACACACAGTGATGTCACAGTATAGAGATAATAAACACAGTGATGTCACAGTATAGAGATAATACACACAGTGATGTCACAGTACAGAGATAATACATACAGTGATGTCACAGTACAGAGATAATACACACAGTGATGTCACAGTACAGAGATAATAAACACAGTGATGTCACAGTACAGAGATAATAAACACAGTGATGTCACAGTACAGAGATAATAAACACAGTGATGTCACAGTATAGAGATAATACACACAGTGATGTCACAGTACAGAGATAATACATACAGTGATGTCACAGTACAGAGATAATAAACACAGTGATGTCACAGTACAGAGATAATAAACACAGTGATGTCACAGTACAGAGATAATAAACACAGTGATGTCACAGTACAGAGATAATAAACACAGTGATGTCACAGTATAGAGATAATAAACACAGTGATGTCACAGTACAGAGATAATACACACAGTGATGTCACAATACAGAGATGATAAACACAGTGATGTCACAGTACAGAGATAATAAACACAGTGATGTCACAGTACAGAGATAATACACACAGTGATGTCACAGTACAGAGATAATACATACAGTGATGTCACAGTAAAGAGATGAAAAAAATAGTGATGTCACATTTAAAGACAATAAGCACAGTAATTTCGCAGTACAGGGATATTACACATAGTGATGCTACAATACATGGATAATAAACACAGTAATGTTATATATAATTTCAAGAAACACTGTAATGTCACAGTACAGAGATATTAAACACCGAGATGTCACATATCACGATAACAAGCACAGCAATGTCGCGGCGCCCCTGCATGGGTCCCCTTCCTCCCCTCTGCAGGGTCACTGGCGTGTAAACTTACCTAACCGTGTTCCCCCGGTGTCTGCTTCCTCCCAGGACCTGTGCATGGCACGCAGGTCTCCTGGGAGTGTGCTTAGGGCGCAAGCGCTCCTTGCCTGCTAAAGGGCCAACGCGTGCGCTGCTAAAGACGTCTCCAGGCAATAGCTGGGAGGCGTTAGGTAAATAAGGCATCCTCCCCTATTGGGAGGTGTCTTAGAAACTTTAGTTAATCAGTGTATATCCTGCTAGCTAGTTGTTAGGTTTCTGTACTTGTGCTCTCTGATCCTGTCCACCTTGTCTGCACCTGTTCCGGTCCGTCCTCTTGAACTCATGCCCCTATCCATGCCTAATCTTGCTCCTGATCTGCCTGATCCTGCACCTGTATACCTGCAGCTGTGATCCCATACCTGTGACCGTCCTGTGTTCTTCTACCAGTACTACCTGTGCCTGATCCCGCACCTGTCTACCAGCCATATCTTCCAGATAACCAGTTCCTGGCCAGTCGTGCTTCTCTGTCCCTTTTTGGGGTCAGCTGCCACGGCTCCGTGGGTCCATCCTGGAGCAGCACCTGGCGTCCATCCGGAGCCACGTCTAACCTCACCATCAGGGACCCTAGCAAAAAGTCAAGTGGTCGCTTAGTTACGTCCCTCCCGGCGAGAACTGCAAACCACCTCCTAGCTTCCGACATCCCCGGCGCCTCTTTAGATTAGTAAACCCTTCATATCAAAAGATACATAGTATTCTGACAGGTAGGAGGCGGTTCAAAGAGCCAGCGCATGGACTACTGACCTGGCTGCTGGACCAGGGTCCTGCAAATCAATTTTCTCATTTTTAATAAAGTCCATTTAGCTTTTCCATGTCCCCTTCCATCATTCATAGTGATCATTATCTACATCTTACTTGGAGATGGGACCCAATACGCATGTAGCTATAGGCAACACAAGGATACAATGTTGGGATGTGTGGTCATGTAGCTCGGCCTTCCATTAGTGGCTTCACATTAAGGACCTTGACTATGCTGCAAGTCATAGTTTAGCAACAGAAGGAAAGCCACAATTTTGGGAGACCACTACCATACATGATTACTATGATTGCATACTATTATTGTAAAACTCAGGTCTATCCTGCCCTTGTCCAGGAATAAATATGATACTTTACTTACATAAGGCTTAGATTTTTTTTTTTTTAATGTTGACCTGATCCAACACGTTCCATCACACCGTCCTCGTTGAAGGACACTCTCATCCTACTACCTAACTGCTTCAACACCGCAATCAAGTCTTATCTGGCAGGGTAAGTGCACAGAATAAAAGTAATAGGGGCTCCTATTTGTGACCTGCCGGCATTTATAGCTGTAGATTGTACTGTTATTGGTTTGCTTCTGTTCTTATACAGTCAGTCCTGACAGTACTAGCAATTTGTGTCCTTTTTTCCTTTCCCACAGTACAAGCGTGGGAGGTAAATTCTGCCTGAAAGACGACGGCATGAAACGTTTATTCCATCGTCTATAAAATCTGAAAGTATCATGTGGAATAGAAAGAATGGCTCCCATATATGTAACATAAGCCGCAGTCCTCACATAGCCACAGAAAGGATGTAGTTCCCAGATGGGTTGTGACATTCAGGCCAAAGAAGGCGCATATTGCAGTAAGCTGTGACCTGACCTGGATTTCCAATCGGCTATGGCGCCACAGAACTCGTGAAATTACCAATAATCGGCTATTTATTAAAACCAGCCAAAGGCTGCAATTCACATTATAACCACTGAGTGGTCACATATAGACTAACTCCATAGTCACATACATCATAAATATCTTTCAACAGAGTATCACAAAATCATGTTTTTTTTTCTTTCAAAGCTGTTCCTCTCAGGATATTTCCATACCATTCTAGAGCAATGATAAAGAAACCACCGGATACTAGACGGAGGTGGACATGACTTGGGGATGGGTGGACCGAGAACTCCTGCAGCTTTTGTTTATTTGGCGGTGTCGATTTTAAACAAGAGTGTTGTTGCTTTAAGAGGAAGGAGTTTAGATGTTTGTGCCTGGTGTATTGCTGTGAGGAGGGTGGGCTTATATAGGGGAGGCAACTCTGGCTCTCCCTCTTTCCCTCACAGGATGGACAGGAGGAAACATTACCCGCCCTCCCGCCTTGTTTATAATCTCTGTCCTTTTTAATTATTGCTTGTATAATGATAAATGCTTTATTGTATTTTTGAATTTGTCATTGTATATCTTGTACCAGGTTCAATTGTATATTGGCTATAAAGAGTTATTATTTGCGGTAACCTTCTAAGCCCAAGGGAAGGGCAATCCTTCAGCCATGGTTCCCTAGAGGTTTCCTCCACAGGGGGTTTTTCCTCTCCTGAGCGCTGTAGGATGACTCTTTGTGAGTCGGAGGTTTGCCCAATTAATGCTTTTGCAGGGACTTCTAGTTTTTAAGTTTGCAAAAATGATTTAATTATAAAAAAAAAGTGTCAAATGAGACTTGGAATTTATAACCCGTCACGGCTTTGTGGTTTAGGAGTCAGGTGGAAGTTGCAGACAAGTTAAGGTGGACTCATTTTAACTAATAGAGGATGTAAAACCTCATGGTGGTGAGCAGGCTCGGCTTTGGTGGCCAGCCTCAAGGACGTTGTAATGGTAACATCAATCGGGGCGGGCACAGTGGTTAAGCACAGGAGTGAGGATAATAGGGTCATTGGTGCCCTGAAAGTTTACTGGCTCTGCTTGAATGGCAAGCCAGTGCGTGCTGCCCCTTTATGGCTGTCTGTCCTGGTGCTGTATGTCAGACAGCTGGGGATATCGCAGTACTTGTGAATCCCAATGTACTAGCACTCCACCTGACTCCTACTGTGATTATTTAATCCTGTGATTTGATTAAAAGCTGTGGCCATTTTGACAACAAAAATAATGTGTTTTGTGTATTTATCTTAGGACCTAGGTTTACAGTAGTTAGGGTGGTTTTAAGATGGAGTGGGGTCCATCCCACATCCAAAAGTCAAGAAGTATACACCTGGATACACCTGGATCTCTAGTAATTAGTATTCAGAGCAGCCAATCAGAGCACGGAAATGTCTCATAAATGGCTATTAGCATTTAGCGCAGCAAATCAGAGAGTAAGGAAGGCTAATTTACCTGCTCTGACATCCCCTGCAGTAGTCACTCTCCCTGGGTCGATCTATATAGGTATAATGGGTGCAGAGGTTGCAGACACATTAACATGTAGGATCTATAGGGTCGGTAAACCAGGAGATGGAATATCACTGGTGCAACCTGTGCTGCAACACAGGGGCACAAGAGGTAAGGGGGCCAATATCTCCTCCAAAGCAGGTGGAAATGTGCATTATGATGAAATACTGGACTGCAAAGGGCCCATATACCGTTCTTACACCGGGGCCCTCTTCAGTCTACTTCTGCCCCTGCTGTATATGTAAATGCCTCGTACGAGACAGCGGTAATATAATAATAATAATCTTTATTTTTATATAGCGCTAACATATTCCGCAGCGCTTTACAGTTTTGCACACATTATCATCACTGTCCCTGATGGGGCTCACAATCTAGAATCCACCATATAACCATTTTCACTGTGATTTTTGGGAAACAAAAACACAACTTGGTTGCAACATGTGAACACAGCCTGAGATGTTCGTGTATAAGCTCCATTGTGGATTAATGGGGCAATGTTCTCAGATGACATAATATAATAGTGAGTATTAACCTGTAATAATGAGGATAGGAATTGTAATAATTGTAATAATGAGGTACAGAAGTGTAGGCAGCAACTCGTGCTACAGCCTCCTTCCACCACTGCACATATATACATATATACAGTATGTGCAGTGGTGGAAAGAGGCTGTAGCACTAGAGCTGATGCATACACTTCTGTACCTCATTATTACAATTCCTACCCTCATTGTTACAGATCAGTACTCACTCACTATTATATTATGTCATCTGAGAATGGTAGATTAGGGGGGTGACTACATATAATAGGTGCAGTATTATATTGCATTTTATAATGTATATACATTCTCAGATGACATAATATAATAGTGAGTGAGTACTGATCTGTAACAATGAGGGTAGGAATTGTAATAATGAGGTACAGAAGTGTATGCATCAGCTCTAGTGCTACAGCCTCTTTCCACCACTGCACATACTGTATATATGTATATATGTGCAGTGGTGGAAGGAGGCTGTAGCACGAGTTGCTGCCTACACTTCTGTACCTCATTATTACAATTCCTATCCTCATTATTACAGGTTAATACTCACTATTATATTATGTCATCTGAGAACATTGCCCCATTAATCCACAATGGAGCTTATACACGAACATCTCAAGCTGTGTTCACATGTTGCAACCAAATTGTGTTTTTGTTTCCCAAAAATCACAGTGAAAATGGTTATATGGCAAAAAAACACAACCTGGCCGCAATGTGAACGCAGCCTAGGCTGGGGCTAGACGGACACAGGTCGCATGGTCAAAGGTCGCTCTGTGCCACTCCTACATCACAGCATAATACAGGTGAATGGGGTTACATTGCGACCCCCTTATTACCGTGACTTTGACAGAAAAAGTTTAAACCAGTTGGAATTTTTGTAACTTGCTTACCGTGGTCAAAATACCATGAGTTGCAATGTGACTCAATTCACCAGCAGCACACAGCGATTTGTAGTCATTAGTTACAGCCTATCCCAAGGACAGGTGATAACGTGCAGATCACTGGAAGGTCTCCTTGATAGCCAAGTACAGTGCTCGGCTTTTCCTATCTCTGCCTGTCTCAGAGAATGACGTATGAAGGCATTTCCACCACTCCATTTCATCCGAACATTTCCCATTGTCAGTAGTGGTGGGGGGGTCTCGGTGATCCCCTTACTTATACATTAACTTTTAATGTTGGGGGAAAAAAATCTTTAATGATTTTGGGAGAATTTGGAAGAAAAACAGAAAAAAACCCCACCAAGAATAAGTTTCACCCCCTGACCCCAGTGCTACCAGACAGGAGTAAAAGTCACGCTGCTTTTAATGGGCTTATCCTCTCTATAAGCAGCACCCATGACAATGGGCCGGTATCTGACTGCTGAAGCCCCTTCCACCCATTATGAACAATTGTCCTTGATGGGGATTCTACTCGTGTCTACTGTTATGGAACGCCAATATGTGCGATCATGTTTTCCAGGACTAGAGGTATTCTTTCCAGTGACTTTCCGGTGAGAATAATAAGGGGGTCCTGAGCTGGGGTCCTCCATACACCCTTTTAGTACCTGGGATAACCAATAGAACAGCTCCGTACTGTCTGCCCCAATGGGACAATCCTGCTGCCATATCACAATAAGGACTGCACTGTACAATACTGTATGTCGATATATTCTAATAGAACAGCTGTCACTAAACGAGTCGAGAATGTTCTGCTATACTGTCACACGGCGAGTTTATTTATAAAAGCGTAACTTACTGGCTGCATTGTCAATTAAGCATTGATTCCACTAGAAAGATTTTAGAGCGGTCAGTGGGCACTCGGCGGAAAATATTTGTCATTTTTAAAATGATATATTGCACAGAGGCCGCAACTGTATGTTGTGTATTCTATGTTACCGTATATGATGGTTATCAATGTATTGTGGCCATGGATCTGCTCAATCAGCAACCAAACACCCTTGGAGGAGTAGGTACAGGACTTGTCACATGTAGGGTAAGCTCACCTAAATGCAACCCTTAATCTTTGCACACCACAGCTCAAAATGTTGCTGTGCTGGGGATGCATGGGAGAAATTACCCCATTCAATCTATGTCAGGTTAATCCGATGACTATGTACAAAATCCATGGGAATAAGAAGAATCCTATTCATTCCAGATGACTTTTTTCACATATTCCCCTTGTATTTAAACTGTGTGGTGAAAACCTATTTACATCTATGATATGTGTATTGTGGTCAGAGGTCATGCAGATTTCGGTCCAGAATCTGACCCTGTGTAACATAACCGTAGGCTAAATCCACACAGGGATTCCTACATAAATCCAATAAATCCATGATGAAACTGCTGTAAAATCTGCATGCGGATTCAGTTGTGGACATTACTGTGGATTCACAGCAGATATTGCACCAACCGCAATGAAAAGTCGGAGATCCATAGTGAAATTGCACAACAGAAATTGATAAGATGCAGATTTGAAAATCTACATATCAATTTCCATGCAGAAAATTTCTGGAGTGTGTGGATGAGATCTGTTGTGATCCACTGCAGCTTTTTTCACCTGTGTGCACTTACCCTTAAGAGACACGCACCTGTGTGACCACGTAAACAAATTACCATACAGGCCGGGTGCTACGACCGATTTGTGAACAAAAACTTCACTGACACCACTATTTATAATGAAGGCGCTCAATGACTACAAGCAGAGATCTTGAAAGCCATAATGAATTATTACAAAAAGTGCATTACATAATCTGAGAACACAGTGATCCTGATGTACCACATTGTAAATTTGTTAGTGATCGTGCGGATATTGATGATTGTCATGTGATTGCAGCAGTCAGTTGCTGACTAGTGGTGCTGTCAGTTGCTGACTAGTGGTGCTGTCAGTTGCTGACTAGTGGTGCTGTCAGTTGCTGACTAGTGGTGTTGTCAGTTGATGACTAGTGGTGCTGTCAGTTGATGACTAGTGGTGCTGTCAGTTGCTGACTAGTGGTGCTGTCAGTTGATGACTAGTGGTGCTGTCAGTTGCTGACTTGTGGTGCTGTCAGTTGCTGACTAGTGGTGCTGTCAGTTGATGACTAGTGGTGCTGTCAGTTGCTGACTAGTGGTGCTGTCAGTTGCTAACTAGTGGTGCTGTCAGTTGCTGACTAGTGGTGCTGTCAGTTGCTGACTAGTGGTGCTGTCAGTTGATGACTAGTGGTGCTGTCAGTTGCTGACTAGTGGTGCTGTCAGTATGGATACCACTTTACCCACTTACCACTGCAGCTATTTTTTAGTCGCAAGAAGTGCGGGGCCTAGTGATCGACATCAGGGGAATGGCACCAAATTTAATATAATTTCTAACATTTCAACTTCTAAAGAATTGTTTTCCAATTTAGAAACCCTTTAATAAAGTTAGTCTGCTGAAACTGGAAAACCCCTTTAACCCCTTGATCGCTCTTTAGACTCCACATACTTGAAAGCAGCGGCTCCCCACAACCCACGTTAATGCCTCGATGATCCTTCTCTCTGTTCCAAGAAGAATTGTGGTGCTGCCAGTGTTGGACTGGGGTGTCAGTGGTCCACCAGTAACATTGACTTTGGGGGCCCATTTTTCACCTGCATGCAAATATGATACTACCTTCGTTCACAAATCTACCTATATCTCTATATAATAATAAGCTGGGTAGCGTGGTTAATGAATGATGAGATGCTGCTTTTTTTCTGTACAGAATGAATCAAGTGAATTATGCCAAGCACTGCCCATACAGTGGGGTTGGGGGCCCAGATCTACTCAGGGGCCCACCGGGGGATTCCCCTGTTATCCTGTGGGCCAGTCTGAGCCTGGGTGCTGCCTAAAGCTGCTTGTTCATCTGCTTGACCAATTATCTCGGCCACATCATCTTACGTTTGATGCCCGGCCATCGGCTTAGAAACAATAAAGAATTATGATATTTATGTATTGTTATTATTTCATAGTCATACTCCAGCATCCATCCCAGGACTGTTTCCAGCAAAAGACAAAAAATGTTCTGAATCTCACTGAAGCGCTTCACTCTACTGAGAAAATACATGCAATTCTCAAAAAGTTTGTTGATATCCAAGCAGCCAAAGCTGTGTATGTTGTGTGCACCCTTGACCATGAAGTGGGAACAGCATAGATAGTGGTGAGACCATACGACTGACTGCTATAGGCATCACCAAGACTGTCTAGGTCGTGAGCGGCAAACCTATGTCACACTGGCTACAAATGGCACAGACACAAATGTTAGGCCCACGCTGCATCATCCGGTAGGCCAAGATGAGCAGTGGCTGTGACAGTGTTACTCCAAGAGCAAGATTGCACCGACTGCCGTAATCTTTATTCCAGAAGCAGCATCGTTTTTTCATTATAACTGTTGGTGGTCTGTATATGGCACTATTATGGGGTCCTGTGTATGGCACTGTTATGGGGTCCTGCTTATGTTCCTGACATGGAGCTCTGTGGATGTCCCTGCTATGGCGTACCTAGGATGTCACTCTTCGGAGGCTCTCTGGATATCATTTTTATGTCATCCTTCAGATGTCACTGTTATGGGGTCCACTGATTGTCCTGTTCTGAAGGTCCTCTGGCTGCTTGCTTCCATTGTTATGGTGGATAATTGGCTGTGACTTGGATGAGGATCATCTGGATGGCACTATAATGGGAGGCTGTGCGTCTGGTGCAGGAGTGAGGTCCTTTGTGGCTAATAATGTTATAAGGGTCCTGTAGATGCTACTGATATTGGAGCCTTGTGTAGTCCTGTTATGGAAGTTTTGTGGCCATTAGTTTTATGGATGACCTTTTGCTGGTTCTGTAATGGGTGGTCATGTAGCTGGCATTCTTATGGTGATCCAGTGAGTGGCACTATACTATAATGAGGAGTCATACGGCTAACATTGTTATGGGTGATGATGGTCCTGTAACTCGCACTGTAATAAGGGGTCACGTGGCTAGCATTGATATAAGGGTCCTGCAATTGGCTCTGCAATATGGGGTCATGTGGGTAGCATTGTTATAACAGTTCTCTATCTGGCACTGTAATAAGGGGTCAAGTGGCTAGCATTGATATAGGGGTCTTGTAACTGCCACTGTAATAAGGGGTCAAGTGGCTAGTATTGATATAAGAGTCTTATAGCTGGCACTGCCATATGAGGTCACGTGGCTAGCATTGTTATAAGGGTCCTGTAGCTGGTACTGCAAAATGAGGTAATGTGGCTAGCATTGTTAGAAGGCTCCTGTAGCTGGCACTTTAATAAGGCTACTTTCACACTAGCGTTTTTTTCAATACGTCAAAATGGGTCGTTTAGGGGAAAAAACGCATCCTGCAAAGTTGTCTGCAGGATGCGTTTTAGCCCCATAGACTAACATTAGCGACGCATTGCGACGCATTGACACACGTCGCAACTGTCATGCGACGGTTGCCCCGTGTTGTTGCGGACCGCCAGGAGCAAAAAATGTTACATGTAACGTTTTTTGCTGCCGACGGTCCACTTTTTCCGACCGCGCATGCGCGGACTGAACTCCGCCCCCACCTCCCCGCACCTCACAGTGGGGCAGCGGATGCGCTGGAAAAATGCATCCGCTGCCCCCGTTGTGAGGCGCATTCACTGCTAGCGTCGGTACGTCGGCCCGACGCACTGCGACGGGCTGAGTCTGACGCTAATGTGAAAGTAGCCTAAGGCTTCTTTCACACTTCCGTCGGTCATCCTGCATCAGAGTGCAGTGGACCGACGTATCGACGGACGTTGCAAAATTAGAGGAAAACGTGTGCAACGCATCCAGTATTATGACGGATGCCTCGTATGAGTCCCGGGCTGAATTTACAGGTATAAATTTCTGGAGAGCGAGAGACAGAGAGACAGAGACTTTTCCCCGGGTTGGAATATGTTTCCCGGCATGTTCAGTTGTAAAAACTGCATCCGTCACTGGATTCCTGCGTTTCACAGTGTGCGCAGGATCCAGTGTCCATAGGCTCCCATTCTGTTGATCGACGTATGCCGCAGGAGGCGTCAGGGAAAGTTTTTCCACTGCAGACAAAAAACTTTTCATGGAACGTTTTTTGGAAAAGACGGGCCGTCAAATTCCGCAGGATCCAGTGCACGACAGACGAAACGTGTGGCCATCCGTCGCGATACGTCGCTAATACAAGTCTATGGGAAAATGCAGGATCCTGTTTTCTCAAAAAATGACGTATCTCGACGGGACTACAAAGACGGAAGTGTGAAAGAGGCCTAAGGAGTCATGTGACCAGCATTTTTATAATTATCTTGTAGCCGGAAATGTAATAAGGTGTCATGGCTAGCATTATTAGAAAGGCTATATGATTGGATTGGCGCTTACGCTTCCAAAGCTGAAGGTTCTCATTGAATTCAGCTGGAAACCAGAGCGACATTTCCATTATACATGAAGAGACATTTGTATGATACATATTACAATAGTATGATGAAATATATCAGCGTATCTGATAAATTACACCAAGCGTCTTCTGCTGACTAATCTCTCACCGATCCAGAAACTTAGTTATTACAAATTCTGTTTGACCTTTCTATGGTTAAGAAATAGAATGATTGACTTCATCTCGCCTATAGTCTTCTTGTAAGAAGTATGGAAAACATCCTGAACATGTCACATTAATGAAATGTCAAGACCCCGGGAAAGATCACACACAAGGTGTGAGCAAAGCTGCAGCCAGATCTTCACCAGGGGCAAAAGCCCATTGCCCTGGCACTGTCTAAACCTAATAAATATCACCCTCCTCGGCAGTAGAGGCACATTACTGCTTGCACCCGCTGGCTACACCCCTGGGGGTTCTGAATACCCCTCATGATAATAGCAAAGTTACGGTCAGTAATGGTCTACATCTAATATTGAATTTACTTTTGCACCTATACTAAACAAATCTATCTTTTTTACACTGCACTAAAAAAGTATTCACACCGTGTGAACTTTTCCACATTTTTTTCCCCATTACACCCACAAACTTAAATGTATTTTATTGGCATTTTTTGTGATACCAACACAAAGTAGCAAGTATTTCAGAAGTGTAAAGGAATTTATACAAGGTTTTCTCATTATTTTAAAAATATAAATCTGAAAACTGTGATGTGCATTTGTATTCAGACCCCCTGTAATCTGATACCCCTCAATACAAACCTGATTGACCAACGCCTCCAGAAGTCACATAATTAGTACATTGTGTTCACCTGGATGTAATTTCTTCTCAGTATAACTACAGCTGTTCTGTGAAGGCCTCAGAGGTTTGTGTGAGAACATCAGGGATCAAGCAGCATCATGAAAACCAAGGAGCCCACCAGACAGGTAAGGGATAAAGTTGTGGAGAAGAGTAAAGCAGGGCTGGGTTATAAAAAATAGCCCGAGCTCTGAACATCTCATGGAACACTGTTCAATCCATCTGTCTTCTGTATTCTACCTATAGTTCTATCTATAGCTATCTGTGGCATGTACTGCTCATCATATCTATACATATACCTGACATATTCTAGACGCATTCAATAGAATGCCTCATGCAAGAACATAATATGGACCCCTTGTTCTTCAATAGATCATCAAGAGCACCTTTAAGTATCTCAAACAATTCGCCTGTTAACTGTGAACCATGAAATTGATTAGCTCAGTGAAGAGCTAATGTCGAGGTGACAGTGGGCCCCCTAACCTAATGGGTCACACATATGATAAGTCTGGCCTTGATGTTCTATCTATTTATACCATCTCCATCTATTTGCACCACGGGCTCCACATATGTATTTACCATTTGACATCTCATTAATTATATACAAGCATTCTTCATCTTTAATGCATCCAGGCCAACATACATTGCCATTGTCACATTACTGCCAAACTCCTGAAATGGACTTTAAATTCCCGTACACGCAATCTTTAAGAGCGCTGCTGCCCCAGAGAATCCAAGGATTGATCATCTCCTTTGCACATACATTGATTGCCCAAATCTGTATTCCAAAAATAGACGCGCGGCCCCCAATGGGATTAAGGCAGCTGAATGCATCTGATTTGTAAATGAAGCTGTGGAATCACTTGTGATCGACCATACAGGGAGCCACAGTTATACGGTACCATCAGGATTATTAAAAGATTTAGTTATACAAGAAAAAAAGTTATTCGTCGCCATCATGAACTCTCTGAACTCTTTTCATACTCAGGGTAACAGAGGTGAAAAATATTTTTTGGGGAAGCGATGCATTATAGACAACTGTATTTAGGAATCAGATCATCCAAGAAGCAGTACTCCATATAGGTATGGGAATGGACATAAGCAATAATTCTGCAGATAGGGGATTTGATATTGGGGTTCATTCCCAGAGCACCCCATTATACAGCACTGCCACATCTGCTGCCGTAGATAAATTCATGATTAATATGCAGAATCTCTATGTAATGGGGGTTCCTCAGCAATGCACATATAACAAGTCTCTTCTGTATTCAGCACCACAGTCTGGACAGCTCCATCCCATGCACAGAGCATCAAACCCTCTGGAAAGCCATCTCCAGGCAGAACTGCAGCCTCTGTGGCCCAGATACATTCCTGATTTGAGACAGTCACTGTATTATTATCACACAGAATCAGACACAAAGACTTGGTATGGCATGATAGTCTGGGAATATCCCATAGCCAGCACTTTCCTCATTCACTGGACAATTAACCGTAGGATATAAAGCCCATCGCACATATTTCACCAAATATCAGGGTCCCCAGGGTGCCCAAGATCTGGGAGGAACAGACTGTGTGGGCTCTCGCTTCTTGCAGCCTGTGCCAAAGACCCCCTAACAGGTAAGTTGATACATTAGAGAAAAATGTCTTTATAACACAGATCTGACAGCGTCCAGCAAATTGGGGAACATTCATCATAATGCCTGTTGCCACTTCAGAGGTTGGCAACATCTGAACAGATCACATATTATTATTATTAATAATAATAATAATAATAATATTACAGGACATGCAGTAACCACCACATATCTCTCAAGATACATAATCATGACCCATAGGGTGCATGCGTTGTGTACCTCCCCCAGACATGGTTGACACCTGGACAGCAGCCTCTTCCCTATACCCACCAGAACCCTGAAGCTAGCCATTAGACTTAATGTAGGGATAATAATAACATTTTCATAGAGAACCCATAGCGCCATCACATATATCTCCAGACGCATTAGATTCTATAGTGGCAATTTGTACCCCTTAGAAATTAGTGAAACCTGGGCAAAACCCCTATCTCTTCAGAAGAGGTCAGATAAGTATATTGCAGGGATGATGATAATATTATTACAAGGAGCTCAAAATACCCACAAGATATCCATGAGTCTATAGTGGTACGTCTGCAGCAATGGCCCAAGTCGGGCAGGGGGCACAGGGATAGAATCCCCCATCCATCCATCCATCCAAGACCTAATGACTAGCAGATAAATTGTCATATTGGATGGGTAACAAAATAATACAGAGAACACAGAATCCACTGCAAATTGCTCCAGACCCATCTGAATCCATAATGTGCATGCACCTCAATGTGTGACCCCAAGACATGGGTGACAGTAGGGTAAATCCCTCATCCCCTACTTTCTCCATCTATCTGACCATCAATATCTTATTAATACATCAGGTAAAGTCTATAGAGCTCACCCCCCATCTCAGGGGCCATAGTCACATATGCATTGCAATGTTTGCCCCTAGACCTGGTTTAGAGTCAGCCCCTCCTGTACCGAACAAGGGCATCCTCACACAGGAAGGGTGATAGCAGCTTTATTACAGGGACCCACAGTGCCCAATTCACAGCTCCCAGGGCACAGTGGTGGATGCCCTGCAATGGATGCCCCCAGTGCAGCTGTGCCCCCCAACCTCCTCCAGGACCCGGCACATATATACTCACATTGGAGGGATGATAAATTGCCCATTAGTGCCCGGTGCAGCTCTGCTATTCCTAGTGGTCTGGTGGTCCTCAGGGTGTGTAGATGGGGGTCTACAGGGTGTCCTTCAGGTGCATCCACAGGCTAGCCCCCATAAGGAAGAGGAGTGGGACAAGCTGCAGCCGAGCTCCAGAGTAACATGGCATGATACCACCTAATGCCAGCTGCCAAGAGTGGGGGGCTCATCCTCTGCCACCTCCATCCAGGTGCATCACTCCCAGGCTCCAGAGCATGTGTGCCCGGGTACAAGGGGCAGTCTCCGGCAGCCACAGAGCCCGGGCAGCGGCAGCAGCAGCCTCATTCACTGCTCACAGCAGCCTGTGCAGCCCCTCCTGCCCCCGCACCAGCCGCCCCCACACTCTGTGACGTCACAACGCCCACCTCCCCTGCACACACCTAGGGGGCTTCTTCTGCTTGTACAGAGGGTCTCTCCCTCAGCTCTTGCCGCAGCCCCGGCTCATTGCAGACGAGAGCATGGAGCAGCTGCAGATTGCCATAGTGTCAGCTCCGATCTACTGACTATATACTGTATATACTGTCTATGGATACACTGCACTGCACTAAATGTACTGATATATAAACGTACAAAGAAAGATACATTGTAATAAAAAACTGCAATAGGGTCAGAGACAGCTACACTTCCAAAAATGACACATGGACTGACATGGTTCTCTGGATTGGAAAACCTTATTTTATAATGAAAGGTATATTTCAGAAAAGAGGCACTAGAAATATCAGCAAACCAAAGCCATTGATTTGGGGTGAAATTCTCTATATGAAAAAAAATAAATCTATTTTTGTCAATAATGATGTTTGTCAATAGGTAAAATAAAAAAAAAAACAACTTCTGCAGCAATATAAAAGTGGGCAACATTACTTATAGGGGCTGTAGTTTCAATACCAGGGTGGCATTCTCATCGGGAATAACCGTACAAATTCACACGCATGTCATATAAATGATAAAAAAGGCTCCAAAATATGGCGCCCTGTGACCTCATTAGCACAACAGAATTGACAGAGGTTGCTTTACCCCAAACTGATATAATCTAATCCATGTTGGTCACAGTAATGCAGAATAAATCCCCATCTTTGCTTTATTAATCCATGATTACACTGCAGACAATTCCCTATTCCAGGCTTATGCTAATGAGTCGAACATACAAGGTTGCCCTGTGGCTTATGCTAATGAGTCGAACATACAAGGTTGCCCTGTAGTTACAGCTGTCCAGCCCTTCTCACTCTTCCCCGCCCACCGCCGACCTCCTGTCTCTGACTGACAGGCGTCTCTTCTTACTGACCTGTTCCCATGCACAAGATGTCATGCATACACTATTATTCCCAGGGGTGGCACATGCGTCCAGCTCTCACAACATCATCAGGACCTTATTGCACTTGTGCTGCCACCTGGCAATGATGTCGGCCACACGAGATCTCAGGCGGGGAGCACGTCACAGAGAAGAGAGACCTTTGAGTCATTGACAGTAGTCCGGCACCTGAAAAACACGTTGTGTGCACATCCCATAATGGGATATGTAGGAATTAAATGATCATTTAGGTTATGAGACAGGAAGTATCAATCTAGCAGCCATTTTAGCCAACATCTGGTCATACATCGACTCCTGCTCTGAATCAGCCCATCCTGACAGAGAGGTTGGGAGAACTCCAGCACTAGGAGCACTTTTTTGCCACGCTTTTCTGCTGTGGAAACGCTTAAAAAACGCAAAAAAAAACCGCATCCCTTTAATGTTAATAGCATTTGACAATTGGTGCTGTGCCCATGCTGTGTATTTTTCCGCAGCGGAATCGCATTGCGGAAAAATACGCAACATGTTCATTAATTTTGCAGAATAGCGGCGATTCCGCCCCCATAGAGTTGTATAGGAAAACTCTTGGAAAAATGCAACAAAAACGATTGAAAAACGTGACAAAAACGCATGAAAATCCGCAAGCTTTTTCCTTGGCAAGGGAGTGCGGATTTGAAGCAGAAAAATCTGCTTCTATTCTGCAACGTGGGCCCATAGCCTTACTGTACTGAAATATTTTCTTTGCAATGGGAATAGGTCACAACCTGATGAGATCATCACTAACCAGATGTTTATTTGGGATGGATCCAGTAGACCAGAAATTTCATCATAATTTGCAGCCTATCATGTTGACGGGCATTAAATCCAAACAGTTCAAAAAGAAGAAATAGTGCTGCTAAGGGAGGAAGTGGCTAGCTACTTCGCCTTTCTAGATATCTTGTGATGTTCTCAGTTAAGATACTGATGACATAATACTAGAAGAAGTCATCAATGTCTGCCAGTGGGGATCCAGTTGATGTGACCCTCTCGGTTGCTAGCGCTAGAAAAGTAAAATTACCCTTTGTCTCCTCTTTGCTATGCCAGCTTTTTCACTGGACTCCATTATAAAAAAAATTAATGCAACCTTTGAAACAAGTCAAGACATTTTATAACATTATAATGGTACTAGCTATTGAACCCGTTCTACGCCCGGGTGGCGAGCATTTATATTGGTGTATGGTCTCCATCCTGGTATGTGCTGCTCCATCCTGCGTCCCCATCCTGTCATGTGCTGCTCCATCCTGCGTCCCCATCCTGTCAGGTGCTGCACCCATCCTGCGTCCCCATCCTGTCATGTGCTGCACCCATCCTGCGTCCCCATCCTGTCATGTGCTGCACCCATTCTGTGCCCCCATCCTGTCATGTGCTGCACCCATCCGGTGTCCCCATCCTGTCATGTGCTGCACCCATCCTGCGTCCCCATCCTGTCATGTGCTGCACCCATCCTGCGCCCCCATCCTGTCATGTGCTGTACCCATCCTGCGTCCCCATCCTGGTATGTGCTGCACCCATCCTGCGTCCCCATCCTGCGTCCCCATCCTGTCATGTGCTGCACCCATCCTGCGTCCCCATCCTGTCATGTGCTGCACCCATCCTGCGTCCCCATCCTGTCATGTGCTGCACCCATCCTGCGTCCCCATCCTGTCATGTGCTGCACCCATCCTGCATCCCCATCCTGCGTCCCCATCCTGTCATGTGCTGCACCCATCCTGCGTCCCCATCCTGGTATGTGCTGCACCCATCCTGCATCCCCATCCTGTATCCCCATCCTGTCATGTGCTGCACCCATCCTGCATCCCCATCCTGTCATGTGCTGCACCCATCCTGCGCCCCCATCCTGTCATGTGCTGCACCCATCCTGCGTCCCCATCCTGTCATGTGCTGCACCCATCCTGCGTCCCCATCCTGTCATGTGCTGCACCCATCCTGCGCCCCCATCCTGTCATGTGCTGCACCCATCCTGTGTCCCCATCCTGGTATGTGCTGCACCCATCCTGCGTCCCCATCCTGCGTCCCCATCCTGTCAAGTGCTGCACCCATCCTGCGTCCCCATCCTGTCATGTGCTGCACCCATCCTGCGCCCCCATCCTGTCATGTGCTGCACCCATCCTGCGTCCCCATCCTGTCATGTGCTGCACCCATCCTGCGTCCCCATCCTGGTATGTGCTGCACCCATCCTGCGTCCCCATCCTGTCATGTGCTGCACCCATCCTGCGTCCCCATCCTGTCATGTGCTGCACCCATCCTGCGTCCCCATCCTGTCATGTGCTGCACCCATCCTGCGTCCCCATCCTGGTATGTGCTGCACCCATCCTGCGTCCCCATCCTGGTATGTGCTGCACCCATCCTGCGTCCCCATCCTGTCATGTGCTGCACCCATCCTGCGTCCCCATCCTGGTATGTGCTGCACCCATCCTGCGTCCCCATCCTGGTATGTGCTGCACCCATCCTGCGTCTCCATCCTGGTATGTGCTGCACCCATTCTGCGCCCCTATCCTGTCATGAGCTGCACCCATCCTGCGTCCCCATCCTGGTATGTGCTGCACCCATCCTGCGTCCCCATCCTGGTATGTGCTGCACCCATCCTGCGTCCCCATCCTGGTATGTGCTGCACCCATCCTGCGTCCCCATCCTGCGTCCCCATCCTGTCATGCGCTGCACCCATCCTGCGTCCCCATCCTGGTATGTGCTGCACCCATCCTGCGTCCCCATCCTGGTATGTGCTGCACCCATCCTGCGTCCCCATCCTGGTATGTGCTGCACCCATCCTGCGTCCCCATCCTGGTATGTGCTGCACCCATCCTGCGTCCCCATCCTGCGTCCCCATCCTGTCATGCGCTGCACCCATCCTGCGTCCCCATCCTGGTATGTGCTGCACCCATCCTGCGTCCCCATCCTGGTATGTGCTGCACCCATCCTGCGTCCCCATCCTGCGTCCCCATCCTGTCATGCGCTGCACCCATCCTGCGTCCCCATCCTGGTATGTGCTGCACCCATCCTGCGTCCCCATCCTGGTATGTGCTGCACCCATCCTGCGTCCCCATCCTGCGTCCCCATCCTGTCATGCGCTGCACCCATCCTGCGTCCCCATCCTGGTATGTGCTGCACCCATCCTGCGTCCCCATCCTGGTATGTGCTGCACCCATTCTGCGCCCCTATCCTGTCATGAGCTGCACCCATCCTGCGTCCCCATCCTGGTATGTGCTGCACCCATCCTGCGTCCCCATCCTGGTATGTGCTGCACCCATCCTGCGTCCCCATCCTGGTATGTGCTGCACCCATCCTGCGTCCCCATCCTGCGTCCCCATCCTGTCATGCGCTGCACCCATCCTGCGTCCCCATCCTGGTATGTGCTGCACCCATCCTGCGTCCCCATCCTGGTATGTGCTGCACCCATCCTGCGTCCCCATCCTGGTATGTGCTGCACCCATCCTGCGTCCCCATCCTGGTATGTGCTGCACCCATCCTGCGTCCCCATCCTGCGTCCCCATCCTGTCATGCGCTGCACCCATCCTGCGTCCCCATCCTGTCATGTGCTGCACCCATCCTGCGTCCCCATCCTGTCATGTGCTGCACCCATCCTGCGTCCCCATCCTGGTATGTGCTGCACCCATCCTGCGTCCCCATCCTGGTATGTGCTGCACCCATCCTGCGTCCCCATCCTGTCATGTGCTGCACCCATCCTGCGTCCCCATCCTGGTATGTGCTGCACCCGTCCTGCGTCCCCATCCTGGTATGTGCTGCACCCATCCTGCGTCCCCATCCTGGTATGTGCTGCACCCATCCTGCGTCCCCATCCTGCGTCCCCATCCTGTCATGCGCTGCACCCATCCGGGGGCCTGAGTAGGCGGGAACACCGGCGCGCTGTGGGGGTCAGGTGCCGGTATCGCCGCCAGCTCAGGCCCCCCAGCACTTACTATACTCACCTGTCTGTCCCGTTCCAGCGCTGTGCGCCGCCATCTTCCCGGTCTCCTGGCTGTGACTGTTCAGTCAGAGGGCGGCGCTGGCGCGCATTAAGCGCATCATCGCGCCCTCTGAACTGAAGGTCACAGGCCGAAGACCGGGAAGATGGCGGCGCTCAGTGGTGGAACGGAGGACAGGTGAATATGGCCGATACTCACCCTCCTGGCGGTCCCTGCTTCTCTGTTGGAGATCGCGGTGTGCGTTCAGTGTGAACGCATACCGCGCTCTCCCGGGAGCGTCACTCTGTGAGGCCCAGACTGCGCTGGCGCTTGCGCCTGCGCAGTCTATAAAGGCTTCGGACAGAGTGACGCTCCCAGCGTTATATTATAGATTCCAAAGGCAAATCTACACATTTACACTCTTTATAAGCAGGGCACAGATGACGCCTGGCCTGATACATCCCACTTCTCTACTCATGCACTCGTTGCCACCACAGCTGGTATGTAATTACATATTCTGACCTGTGGACAGGGGATAATTGATCTTTTGGGAATAACCCTTTAAATTCTTTTTCAACAGCCTAGTGTAGCTACTGTAGCCTCTTGACTGGAGTAGAAGACATGTTCAAAGTGCACTGGGGAAAGAGTGTCAATATACTTAGACTGCTTCTTCTAAGTGCACGGACACACCCCCAGTGCACCTGTAGCCTGATTTGCATATGGCTTTCTACACTAGATTTCTCATAACTAACACATCACATCAGATCTCTAGAAAAAAAAAGTATCATTCTTATTGGAAGACAAGCATCTACCATATACAGCAATACCACTATTTTTTATGTAAAAGCATATTGACACAATCCCTTTAATGGAAACATTAGATAATTTACTTATTTTAATCCATACATTTTAGAAACTGGAGAAAGGACGCAACAATATATCCATATTAAAATGGCTTCCCCATTTTCTTACCAAGTTTAGTCTTAGGCTGAACTCGCTCCTTATTTCCTGTCCATCATAAAGATAAGAAATTGTATGGAGGAAAGGAGCCCATAACCCTTATTTTCTTGGGCCCTAAAATCCTTTCAGTCTTTTTTATCCCACTCCATATTATTAATTTAGCAAAGCAAGATAAAGTATAAGTTATTGTAGGGACTGGAGTATGGGGGATGAGTATTTTGCGCCTTCAACCAGTCTGGTGTGACAGGGCACTGCATACAATGGAGCTCTCGATCCTTCTTTTGGCATCATGCTTATCCCCAATTTATTATCAACCAGCCCTTCGGACAATTACATATTGTAAAAGTAAGCAGCACATGAGAGTTACTTGTGTAAAAAAAGCTGCAGAAACTATGAGGAGAGGAGATATGAAGCACTATGTGCCTCTATACAGTAGTGGCATGAAAAAATCTGCACATTGTTGTACTTTTTCGGTCACCCTCACCAATTTCCTTAAAAATGGGAAAAGCCTGCTGGGAGCAGGAGGGACATCACCAGAAATTGGTGTAAATTACAGTAGAAATCTATGCCAGCTCACTACTTTGGCACATAGATAGATGCACCAATTATATTAATGTATTAAATCATGCATGTATTTATTTGACACATTTTTTTAATTAATTTAGACCTGGAGTAAAATGTACTAATTTTGAATCTTAACTTGATGCATGTTATTCCAGTGAAGTTTTGATTACAAGCATCATATGAAATGCCACTCCTAGTAAATTTCCCCATGTGTCACTGCAGGTGGCAGAAAATCGTTTTAAGGCTGCGGTCACACTAGCAGTATTTGGTCAGTATTTTACATCAGTATTTGTAGCCAAAACCAGGAGTGGGTAATAAATACAGAAGTGGTGCATATGTTTCTATTATACTTTTCCTCTGTTTGTTCCACTCCTGGTTTTGGCTTACAAATACTGATGTCAAATACTGACCAAATACTGATAGTGTGACGGTAACCGTAGGAGACCACTGGCAATGAAATGAATGCATTAGCAAAATATAAGGACATTTCTTAGATAGGAAGGGCTGGAGCTTAGCTTTCAAGAAACTCCCCTTATTTGGGGACATTTTCATATTTCAGCAGGTTTTGCTTTAATTATCTTCCACATTTAGTATGTTCGTGAAAGTGAGCACATGCAGCTTTAATATTGATTCTCATTGATCTGTATGTCCATGTGGGAGGGCTGACTTTCTATAGAGTAATACAACATTTCACCCCATTAGGAATAGGATTCCTGTGAAGTCTACTTATTTTTTTTTAAATCTCATTTGAAAGTCTTTCCTAGTATCTGTTTTCCAGGAGATTGTGGGATTCATATCTCAATCGGAGCTGCTTGTCAACTGACATTACTCCTGAAAAACCTGCAAAGCGTGACGCAAGAACTAACATGTCAGTCCAATTCATAAATCACACATGAGAGATGTGCATATCTGGAAATCAATCTGCAAGTTTCGGCAGCACATATGGCAAATACAGCAGTGGAGAAGACTTGTTCCATTGACTGAAGAGTCTCGAAAACTAGGGGTACAAGAAACAAGCAAGAAACTAAAATACTGTTCATATTTAAGTGACTAAGTGTAACAACTCTGCTGGCATCACGGCATGGCCTCTCACCTCTCACATTATCTTACCCACTGCTCCAGGTCATGATGCGGTTTCTATTTCTTGCCAGCTCCATATTCTGTGCCTCTGCTCTCTGCATGCTTCCTGGCTGTGTGCATACATAGGGGGCTGGTGCCTGAACTCTCTGGTTCTTATAGGAATCAGGTGCACCTGTCTAATCTGTTCCTGACCAATTACCAAGAGGCCTCCAGTATTTAGTGCAGCTCCACCCAGTGGACTGGGCCTGTGCAATGTGTTAGCTCAGTTTGTGTTTTGCTTCTGAGCTGCCAGGCCTTGCTTTGTGTCTTGCCTTCTCTGAAGGCTGTTCTCCTTGCTTTGCCTTGTATCTAGTTTGTCTGTCATCCAGGAGGCTGAATATCCTGGTCCTTGTGTCTTTGTTCTTGTACCTTGTCTTGTTTCCTTACCTTGTCTGAACTTTGTCCTATCTCTGTCTCCTTGTCTGTGGTTTCTTTCCCTGCAGTGCCTCTCTGCTCTACTCTCGGATCCGCACTCTTCGATCTTGCTTTGCTCTTGTCTCTGCACTCTGTGCCTTTGCTTTGCACTTGGCTCTTGGCTCTGCGCTCTGTTCCTTCACTCTGCTCTTGGCGCTGCACTCTGTGCCTTCACTCTGCTCTTGGCTCTGCACTCTGTGCCTTCACTCTGCTCTTGGCTCTGCACTTTGTGGTTCTACCCTTGTCTCTCTTGCAGCTTTACCGCTGCTCCGCACTCCTGCGGTTCTGCTCCGTTCCACTCTGCTCTGCTCCTGTTGCTGCAGAAATCTCTTGCTGCAGCTCCTCTCCGCATTCCTTGTGGTTCCGCTCTGCTTAGCTTCTGTTGCTGCGCTATCTCTTGCTGCTCTACCGCTCCTATCCACAGCCTCGGGGTTCTCTTCCTGTGTGAACAGGTCCCAACCTATTCCTTCATACTCTAAGTACCCAAGTCCCTGTTGGCCAGTGATATAGTGCCATGGCCATTGGACTTTAGTTCTTTTATAACCCAGTTCCTAGTATACATGTGTCTAGCAGTTCACAGTCCCTGGTGCCAAGTGGTTAATGCCACATTTCTTGGTACTCAGTGGTTAATGCCACAGTTCCTGATACCCAGTGGTTAATGCCACAGTTCCTGGTACCCAGTGGTTAATGCCACAGTTCCTGGTACCCAGTGGTTACGGCCACAGTTCCTGGTACCCAGTGGTTAATGCCACAGTTCCTGGTACCCAGTGGTTACGGCCACAGTTCCTGGTACCCAGTGGTTAATGCCACAGTTCCTGGTGCCAAGTGGTTAATGCCACAGTTCCTGGTACCCAGTGGTTGATGCCACAGTTCCTGGTACCCAGTGGTTAATGCCACAGTTCCTGGTGCCAAGTGGTTAATGCCACAGTTCCTGGTACCCAGTGGTTGATGCCACAGTTCCTGGTACCCAGTGGTTAATGCCACAGTCTATGGTAGCCATTGCTTACTGCATAATCAACAAACTATCTCACCACACTTAAAACATACACTTCTTATTACATATGCATTAAAAATTACATAAAACCATAATGCCAGTGTCCAAATGATAGGTAAAGGATCGCTAATGGAAGATGGAGGTGTCAAAAGACACTATTGGAAGTGCACACGATATGATTAAATATGAAAAGAGCAAAGTATCATTACCTCATATAATTACCTTATATACCCTAGAACAGTACAAAACAATGAACAAAGAGACAATAATTGTCCCTATTAAAAGGCTCTTCCTAACCACAGAGATTGGCATCCTAAATAAACGATATGGCACTCCCCCTTCAACGTCGATTTGCCCTAATATGTATCTAGCTAATAAACAAAATTTCCAAGTTTAAATTGCTAGGCAATCATGCAATATAGCTAATCCATCACATGCCATAAGATATGTACAGTGGACATAAAAAGTCTACACACCCCTGTTAAAAGGCCAGTTGTTTGTCATGTAAAAAATCATACCAAGAAGAATTATTTCAGAACTTTTTCCACCTTTAATGTCCACCCATAATCTGAACAAATCAACTGAGAAACAAAATTAAATAATTTTGACAGGAAAAATACAAATAACAAAGGTAAAATAATGTGGTTGCATGAATATGAACACCCTCCTATACCTCCATAATTGGGGATGTGGTTGTATTGACTATAATGATGTGGATGGAGTCACTGTGTGCTCTGTCGTGCATTATTTTTGGTCATACTGTATATGTCTAGTAGAGTTGACTAAGTCTTGCTGTTGCCTCCAATCGGCATATATGAGCAAACATAAAGCGTGACAGAGCACACAGTGACTCCGTTTACATCATTATAGTCAATAGCCCCATCAGTGCATTCGCCAGAAACACGTTTTGTGGGGTTCAGACATAAGTCCCAACAGAGCCACTAAGCATAGGGTCTTGGCGAACCTTGCCTTACGTTCATGTTAAATAGTATTCAGTACACAGCTGCTATCATTTACAGGGATTCTGCCCAACCCTAAAGTTTAGCTGTTCTACTAGGATTTTCCTGATAATTTCTTCGTTGCATTTTACAGCAAAAGTCTTGGTCTGTAAACATCTTACCACACAGCAAAGGAATCTCAATGTTGAAAGTTATCAGTCAGGGGAAGGGTACAAAAACATCTCCAAGGTTACATATATCATGGAGCACTGTGAAGACGTCATCAAGAAGTGGCTTAAATTTGGCATAACAGTGACATTATCAAGAACTGGACATTCCTCAAAAATTAATGAAAGGTCAAGAAGAAATTTGGTCCTGCAGGCTGCCAACAACATTAAAGAAGCTGCAGTAATTTCTGGCAAGTACTGATTATGTACTGCATGTGACAGCAAACTCCCGTATTATTCATATGTCTGGCCTATTGGGTAGACAGAAGACTTTATTTTTCGGCAGCTGGAACTGGAGCTTTAGTCAAGGTGAAGGGAATTATGAGCAGTTCCAAATATAAATTTTGCAACAAAACCTTCGGGCCTCTGCTAAAAAACTGAAGAGGAATGTCACCTTTCAGCACGACCTCCAAATTAACAAAAGAATGAAGACACCAGCCCAGTCAGAGCCCAGACCTTAATTTAACTGAAAATCAGAAATCTTTCAATCTTCAATTGAAAACAAAGGAGATGCCATGGCAATCTGACAAATACGCTAATGGAAGAGTAGGCAAAGATTGGGAAACCAGGGATTCAAGCTTGAGGAGGCTAATTTGCATATTCCAGGTGCCTTCTGGGAAAAGCGAAGAGTCTCCCTAAGCTAGAAGATCGTTGGGTACAGCCGGGACCAGCTGCTTGGAAAGAATCACCAAACCAGGGATTCAAGCTTGAGGAGGCTAATTTGCATATTCCAGGTGCCTTCTGGGAAAAGCGAAGAGTCTCCCTAAGCTAGAAGATCGTTGGGTACAGCCGGGACCAGCTGCTTGGAAAGAATCACCAAACCAAAGAATTTTTGCCTGCAGGACATTATTGCAAGACAGCTTGGCTGAGTAGATTACACAAGAAGGAAAACACACAGCAAGTCAGCAGGATCTAGGAGCAACATGGCAGATGTGACAACCTACATGGTGAGCTGCAGCATATGCTACATGTTCACAGATCGACCAGAAGAAGAATTAAATTTCACCTGTCAGAAGTGTAGACTAGTGGCCCTTTTAGAAGAAAAGGTGCGGGGTCTGGAAGAAAGAATAGCAACTTTGAAACTCATCAAAGAGAATGAAGACTTTCTAGACAGAACAGAAGCATCTCTACTGGTCACAGAAGGTGAAAAAAGTGTCAGAGAACCTCCAAAAGCAGATGAGTGGAAGCATGTGACCAAAAGAAGCAAGAAGACCATGGAGAAATCACCAACCACACAACTGAAGAACCGATATCAAATCTTTGTAGAGGATGAAGATGGCACACCTAAGGATGAAACAATACCAGCAAGCAAAAAAGAAAAGGGCACACAGCAACAAGTGACAGCAAAAAGTACAGCCAAGAAGCAACGAAGAGTGGTGGTGGTGGGAGACTCACTACTGAGAGGCACAGAAGCAGCCATCTGCAGACCGGACATAACTGCAAGAGAAGTATGCTGCCTTCCAGGTGCGATGATCAAGGATGTGACCGATAGGATACCAAAGCTCTTCAGCTCCAAGGACGTCCACCCATTTCTTCTGATACATGTTGGCACCAATGACACGGCAAGGAAGGACCTACCGACAATCTGCAAAGACTTTGAAGAGTTGGGGAAGAAAGTAAAGGAACTGGATGCACAGGTAGTTTTTTCTTCTATCCTTCCAGTAGACGGGCATGGCACCAAGAGATGGAACAGGATCCTTGATGCAAACAACTGGCTAAGACGATGGTGCAGACAACAAGGATTCGGATTCCTGGACCATGGTGTGAATTACTTGTACGATGGACTCCTCGCCAGAGACGGACTACACCTCAACAAACCTGGGAAACACACATTCGCCAGAAGACTCGCTACACTCATCAGGAGGGCGTTAAACTAGAAGAAGAGGGGACGGGAAGAAAAACATTAGACTTGAACAAAGAAGATCCAGGAAAACATACTCAGAAGGGAGGTAAGAACATTTCTAAAACAATCCACAGCGAGGAGATTGGAACAAAACAAAATCCTCTAAACTGCATGCTCGCAAACGCCAGAAGCCTGACAAACAAGATGGAAGAACTAGAAGCCGAAATATCTACAGGTAACTTTGACATAGTTGGAATAACCGAGACATGGTTAGATGAAAGCTATGACTGGGCAGTTAACTTACAGGGTTACAGTCTGTTTAGAAAGGATCGTAAAAATCGGAGAGGAGGAGGGGTTTGTCTCTATGTAAAGTCTTGTCTAAAGTCCACTTTAAGGGAGGATATTAGCGAAGGAAATGAGGATGTCGAGTCCATATGGGTCGAAATTCATGGAGGGAAAAATGGTAACAAAATTCTCATTGGGGTCTGTTACAAACCCCCAAATATAACAGAAACCATGGAAAGTCTACTTCTAAAGCAGATAGATGAAGCTGCAACCCATAATGAGGTCCTGGTTATGGGGGACTTTAACTACCCGGATATTAACTGGGAAACAGAAACCTGTGAAACCCATAAAGGCAACAGGTTTCTGCTAATAACCAAGAAAAATTATCTTTCACAATTGGTGCAGAATCCAACCAGAGGATCAGCACTTTTAGACCTAATACTATCTAATAGACCTGACAGAATAACAAATCTGCAGGTGGTCGGCCATCTAGAAAATAGCGACCACAATATTGTACAGTTTCACCTGTCTTTCACTAGGGGGACTTGTCAGGGAGTCACAAAAACACTGAACTTTAGGAAGGCAAAGTTTGACCAGCTTAGAGATGCACTTAATCTGGTAGACTGGGACAATATCCTCAGAAATAAGAATACAGATAATAAATGGGAAATGTTTAAGAACATCCTAAATAGGCACTGTAAGCGGTTTATACCTTGTGGGAATAAAAGGACTGGAAATAGGAAAAACCCAATGTGGCTAAACAAAGAAGTAAGACAGGCAATTAACAGTAAAAAGAAAGCATTTGCACTACTAAAGCAGGATGGCACCATTGAAGCTCTAAAAAACTATAGGGAGAAAAATACTTTATCTAAAAAACTAATTAAAGCTGCCAAAAAGGAAACAGAGAAGCACATTGCTAAGGAGAGTAAAACTAATCCCAAACTGTTCTTCAACTATATCAATAGTAAAAGAATAAAAACTGAAAATGTAGGCCCCTTAAAAAATAGTGAGGAAAGAATGGTTGTAGATGACGAGGAAAAAGCTAACATATTAAACACCTTCTTCTCCACGGTATTCACGGTGGAAAATGAAATGCTAGGTGAAATCCCAAGAAACAATGAAAACCCTATATTAAGGGTCACCAATCTAACCCAAGAAGAGGTGCGAAACCGGCTAAATAAGATTAAAATAGATAAATCTCTGGGTCCGGATGGCATACACCCACGAGTACTAAGAGAACTAAGTAATGTAATAGATAAACCATTATTTCTTATTTTTAGGGACTCTATAGCGACAGGGTCTGTTCCGCAGGATTGGCGCATAGCAAATGTGGTGCCAATATTCAAAAAGGGCTCTAAAAGTGAACCTGGAAATTATAGGCCAGTAAGTCTAACCTCTATTGTTGGTAAAATATTTGAAGGGTTTCTGAGGGATGTTATTCTGGATTATCTCAATGAGAATAACTGTGTAACTCCATATCAGCATGGGTTTATGAGAAATCGCTCCTGTCAAACCAATCTAATCAGTTTTTATGAAGAGGTAAGCTATAGGCTGGACCACGGTGAGTCATTGGACGTGGTATATCTCGATTTTTCCAAAGCGTTTGATACCGTGCCGCACAAGAGGTTGGTACACAAAATGAGAATGCTTGGTCTGGGGGAAAATGTGTGTAAATGGGTTAGTAACTGGCTTAGTGATAGAAAGCAGAGGGTGGTTATAAATGGTAGAGTCTCTAACTGGGTCGCTGTGACCAGTGGGGTACCGCAGGGGTCAGTATTGGGACCTGTTCTCTTCAACATATTCATTAATGATCTGGTAGAAGGTTTACACAGTAAAATATCGATATTTGCAGATGATACAAAACTATGTAAAGCAGTTAATACAAGAGAAGATAGTATTCTGCTACAGATGGATCTGGATAAGTTGGAAACTTGGGCTGAAAGGTGGCAGATGAGGTTTAACAATGATAAATGTAAGGTTATACACATGGGAAGAAGGAATCAATGTCACCATTACACACTGAATGGGAAACCACTGGGTAAATCTGACAGGGAGAAGGACTTGGGGATCCTAGTTAATGATAAACTTACCTGGAGCAGCCAGTGCCAGGCAGCAGCTGCCAAGGCAAACAGGATCATGGGGTGCATTAAAAGAGGTCTGGATACACATGATGAGAGCATTATACTGCCTCTGTACAAATCCCTAGTTAGACCGCACATGGAGTACTGTGTCCAGTTTTGGGCACCGGTGCTCAGGAAGGATATAATGGAACTAGAGAGAGTACAAAGGAGGGCAACAAAATTAATAAAGGGGATGGGAGAACTACAATACCCAGATAGATTAGCGAAATTAGGATTATTTAGTCTAGAAAAAAGACGACTGAGGGGCGATCTAATAGCCATGTATAAGTATATAAGGGGACAATACAAATATCTCGCTGAGGATCTGTTTATACCAAGGAAGGTGACGGGCACAAGGGGGCATTTTTTGCGTCTGGAGGAGAGAAGGTTTTTCCACCAACATAGAAGAGGATTCTTTACTGTTAGGGCGGTGAGAATCTGGAATTGCTTGCCTGAGGAGGTGGTGATGGCGAACTCAGTCAAGGGGTTCAAGAGAGGCCTGGATGTCTTCCTGGAGCAGAACAATATTGTATCATACAATTATTAGGTTCTGTAGAAGGACGTAGATCTGGGGATTTATTATGATGGAATATAGGCTGAACTGGATGGACAAATGTCTTTTTTCGGCCTTACTAACTATGTTACTATGTTACATCACAGACTATCTGAATTCAGTGATACTGCTGGCAAGAGCGGAGGTCACATCACTGCAAGTATCCAAATTACGCTATGTTCACATTTGCGTTGTTGGGCGCAGCGTCATCGACGGATACCGACGCATGCGTCATGCGCCCCTATCTTTAACATGGGGGGGCGCATGGACATGCGCCAGTATGCATTGTAATGCGTTTTACGACGCAAGCGTCATTTTGACGCACCAGACAAGCCGCAGACGACGTTACTTGTAGCGTTTTCCCTGCGCCAAAACTCCTGAACTTTACTATTTTATGACAACGCATGCGTCATAAAACGCTGTGTTGTGTATATGCGTTGTGGGTTGCGTCAATGACGCTGTGCCCAACAACGCAAATGTGAACGTAGCATTACATAGTTCCAGCCAAATTCTGATTAGACGTGCTTGGCTTTGCTCCGTTCACTTGTATTGAGCGAGGCCAAGCACGACTAGTTGGTACGGGACCTCATGTATGCAAATAGCATACTTGGGGTTATGTGACTGACCACCCTTGCTGACAATACCGGGTGAACGCGATAGCATGTGGTGCACACTTTCAGGATTCAGAAGTCTGCAGTCACAAAGAGTGACAGCAGACGTGCATCGAAGACCAGTCAACTCATTTAAACTAATTCTTTGTTGAAGAACCCTTTGAATTTTTGACAGCATTCAGTCTTTTTTGCCTCGAAGTCTATCAGCATGGCACATCTAGAATTGGTGATCTTTGCCAACACTTCCTTGCATTCGCAAACAAAATCTGTCCGATTGTGAGATTGCCAGATTGTGAGGGCATCTTCTTGATCTAAAGTTCTGCTCCATGGTGTGAAAAGGCTTAGTAACACAGTCCCTGACAAACGATGATCCAGTTTACCAGTCATTGGTATCCAGTAATTTATTTCCATAGTCTTAAGTATTCACAAACCTAATCACTAGTCCCTGATCTGCAAAGGTCTAGTTCACAAGTTCTTGGTATTTGGGAGTTGGCAGATTAAATGTCTCAGTCCTTGTTGAATATTGAAATCCTTGATGTCGAATAGTTTAGTTCCGGAGTCCAACCCATGAGATCTGGAGTTTCCAGCTTTATGAGTTCCTGGTCTTCAATGGTTTAGCGGGCTGGCAAAAATGTAATATTATGTGCTCTTTAGTTAATTAACCATTTTCTGCTATTATTGAGGGGGCTCCCTAGCAGAGAACACCCTTTTAGCACCCATAAGCCTTTATATGAGAATATGAAAAAGGACTACTGCAGACCCTCCTCCCCTTTAAGCACCTTCCATTTCACTATACCTCTCCTTTAAGGATTTAGGTCACAGGTTCCAATCGCCCAATGATTTTGAGTTATTAAATATGTAGAGTGAACACTTGTGATCATCCAGTGGATAATTTTCCACAGATCCTGCTGCTCCTAAGCCCCTCCACCTCTCGCTCCTGTGAACTCACAGCAATTTTGTATACTCATGTCTTCATTAAATGGTGGACAGAGACAATCTCCCAGGCGAGGGACAAATTTAGGTTTTCCTAAAATACTACAATGAGTTTACTGCCGCTCTCCGCCTCTCCGGCAGGTAATATAAAATGTGGAGCAGAATGGAAACCAGAGCAGAATCCTTGTAAAAATGAACACATCGACCTGAAGATTCAGAACTACATACAAGATTTATAAGCTGGAGGGATAAGTCCGCAGCTCATAGAAAATTCATGCAGCTGCATATTTTCTTCTCTTATTTTTCAGGACATGGGGTCATGGATAGAACATCACCATCACTAATGATTTTACAGATAGCTGCTTACAGATAATAAAGGACCGTCACTTGTCAGTATACAAGAAATACATGAAATTATCATATCCGGGTATTTCCCAGTATGATGTGAGATCTAATGTGGCTCTTGGAAATGACAAGTTTCCATTGGAAGGCAATGCATGGCTACATCAACAAGTGAAATCACTGGCATGTAATTGACATTGAATAGATAGATAGATAGATAGATAGATAGATAGATAGATAGATAGATAGATAGATAGATAGATAGATAGATAGATAGATAGATAGATACAGTGGGTACGGAAAGTATTCAGTCCCCTTTAAAAAATTGTCACTCTTTGTTTGGTTGCAGCCATTTGGTAAATTCAAAAAAGTTCCTTTTTTTTCTAATTAATGTACACTCTGCTCCCCATTTTGACTGAAAAAAAAAACAGTAATGTAGACATTTTTGAAAATTTAATAAAGAAGAAAAACTGAAATATCACAAGGTCATAAGTCTTCAGACTCTTTGCTCGGACACCAATATTTAAGTCCCATGCTGTCCATTTCCTTGCGATCCGCCTTGAGATGGTTCTACTCCTTCATTGGAGTCCAGCTGTGTGTAATTAAACTGATAGGACTTGATTTGGAAAGGCGCACACCTGTCTATATAAGACCTCACAGCTCACAGTGCATGTCAGACCAAATGAGAATCATGAGGTCTAAGGAACTGGCCAAGGAGCTCAGAGACAGAATTGTGGCAAGGCACAGATCTGGCCAAGGTTACAAAATAATCTGCAGTACTCAAGGTTCCTAAGAGCACAGAGGCCTCCATAATCTTTAAATGGAAGAAGTTTGGGACCACCAGAAGTCTTCCTAGACCTGGCCGTCCAGCCAAACTGAGCAATCATGGGAGAAGAGCCTTGGTGAGAGAGGTAAAGAAGAACCCCAAGATCACTGTAGCTGAGCACCAGAGAAGCAGTAGGGAGATGGGAGAAAGTTCCACAAAGTCAACTATCACTGCAGCCCTCCACCAGTCGGGCCTTTATAGCAGAGTGGCCCGACGGAAGCCTCTCCTCAGTGCAAGACATATGAAAGCCCGCATAGAGTTTGCTTAAAAACACATGAAGGACTCCCAAACTATGAGAAATAAGATTCTCTGGTCTGATGAGACGAAGATAGACTTTTTTTGGTGATAATTCTAAGCAGTATGTGTGGAGAAAACCAGGCACTGCTCATCACCTGCCCAATACAATCCCAACAGTGAAACATGGTGGTGGCAGCATCATGCTATGGGGGTGTTTTTCAGCTGCAGGGACAGGACGACTGGTTGTCATTGAAGGAAACATGAATGTGGCCAAGTACAGAGACATCCTGGATGAAAACCTCTTCCAGAGTGCTCTGTGTTGTGAATTCTGTGGCAGAGCTCCCTTCTGTGGTCACAAGTGGTACTTCGGCTGATTCTCTCTGTGAGCTTCCGTTGGTGGAGGAAAGTGGTACTGCGGCTTCTGAGTTTCCTCCCTCAGGTGATGTGGTGAGGTCGTTAGGTGCTTCTCTACTTAACTCCACCTAATGCTTTGATCCTGGCTTCCTGTCAATGTTCCAGTGTTGGACTTGTTTTTCCCTGGATCATTCCTGTGGCCTGCTGCTCTGCATAGCTAAGTTCTTCTTTGCTATTTGTTTGCTATTTTTTCTGTCCAGCTTGTCTATTTGTTTTGCTGGAAGCTCTGGGACGCAAAGGGTGTACCTCCGTGCCGTTAGTTCGGTACGGAGGGTCTTTTTGCCCCCTTTGCGTGGTTTTCTTTAGGGTTTTGTGTAGACCGCAAAGTTACCTTTCCTATCCTCGCTCTGTTAAGAAAGTCGGGCCTCACTTTGCTGAATCTATTTCATCTCTACGTTTGTCTTTTCATCTTGACTCACAGTCATTATATGTGGGGGGCTGCCTTTTCCTTTGGGGTATTTCTCTGAGGCAAGGTAGGCTTATTTTCTATCTTCAGGCTAGTTAGTTTCTCAGGCTGTGCCGAGTTGCATAGGCAGAGTTAGGCGCAATCCACGGCTGCCTCTAGTGTTGTTTGGAGAGGATTAGGGATTGCGGTCTGCAGAGTTCCCACGTCTCAGAGCTCGTTCTATGATTTTGGGTTATTGTCAGATCACTGTATGTGCTCTGACCGCTATGTCCATTGTGGTACTGAATTGCCTTTCATAACAGTACAGGAAGCCAAAAGTGCTAATGATTCTCAATAGAGGGAAAAAAGAAGTTCTGAGACCATTTTTCTTTGCACTGTGTTTTGCCTTTTTTTCCCCTAGACATTTGGGTGGTTCAGGACACAGGTGTAGCAATGGACATTAAAGGTCTGTCTTCATGTGTGGATCAGCTCACGGCAAGAGTTCAAAATATTCATGATTTTGTGGTTCAGAATTCTTTGTTAGAACCGAGAATTCCTATTCCAGATTTGTTTTTTTGGAGATAGAACTAAATTTCTGAGTTTCAAAAATAATTGTAAATTATTTCTGGCTTTGAAACCTCGCTCCTCTGGTGACCCAGTTCAACAGGTTAGGATCGTCATTTCTTTTTTGCGTGGCGACCCTCAGGACTGGGCATTTTCTCTTGCGTCAGGAGATCCTGCATTAAGTAATATCGATGCGTTTTTCCTGGCGCTTGGATTGCTGTACGATGAGCCTAATTCAGTGGATCAGGCAGAAAAAAATTTGCTGGCTCTTTGTCAGGCTCAGGATGAGATAGAGGTATATTGTCAGAAATTTAGAAAGTGGTCCGTGCTCACTCAATGGAATGAATCTGCGCTGGCAGCTATGTTCAGAAAGGGTCTCTCTGAAGCCCTTAAAGATGTCATGGTGGGATTTCCTATGCCTGCTGGTTTGAATGAGTCTATGTCTTTGGCCATTCAGATCGGTCGACGCTTGCGTGAGCGTAAATCTGTGCACCATTTGGCGGCATTACCTGAGCTTAAACCTGAGCCTATGCAGTGCGATAGGACTTTGACCAGAGTTGAACTGCAAGAACACAGACGTCTGAATGGGCTGTGTTTCTACTGTGGTGATTCCACTCATGCTATCTCTGATTGTCCTAAGCGCAGTAAGCGGTTCGCTAGGTCTGCCACCATTGGCACGGTACAGTCAAAATTTCTTCTGTCCGTTACCTTCATCTGCTCTTTGTCATCGTATTCTGTCATGGCATTTGTGGATTCAGGCGCTGCCCTGAATTTGATGGACTTGGAATATGCTAAGCGTTGTGGGTTTTTCTTGGAGCCCTTGCAGTGTCCTATTCCATTGAGAGGAATTGATGCTACGCCTTTGGCCAAGAATAAGCCTCAATACTGGACCCAGCTGACCATGTGCATGGCTCCTGCACGTCAGGAGGTTATTCGCTTTCTGGTGTTGCATAATCTGCATGATGTGGTCGTGTTGGGGTTGCCATGGCTACAAGCCCATAATCCAGTATTAGATTGGAAATCCATGTCGGTGTCCAGCTGGGGTTGTCAGGGGGTACATGGTGATGTTCCATTTCTGTCAATTTCGTCATCCACCCCTTCTGAGGTTCCAGAGTTCTTGTCTGATTACCGGGATGTATTTGATGAGCCCAAGTCCGATACCCTACCTCCGCATAGGGATTGTGATTGTGCTATCAATTTGATTCCTGGTAGTAAATTCCCAAAAGGTCGACTGTTTAATTTATCCGTGCCTGAGCACGCCGCTATGCGCAGTTATGTGAAGGAATCCCTGGAGAAGGGGCATATTCGCCCGTCATCGTCGCCATTAGGAGCAGGGTTCTTTTTTGTAGCCAAGAAGGATGGTTCACAGAGACCTTGTATAGATTACCGCCTTCTAAATAAGATCACGGTTAAATTTCAGTACCCCTTGCCATTGTTATCTGATTTGTTTGCTCGGATTAAGGGGGCTAGTTGGTTCACCAAGATAGATCTTCGTGGTGCGTATAATCTGGTGCGAATCAGGCGAGGCGATGAATGGAAAACTGCATTTAATATGCCCGAGGTTCATTTTGAGTATCTAGTGAAGCCATTCGGACTTGCCAATTCTCCATCAGTGCTTCAGTCCTTTATGCATGACATCTTCCGAGAGTACCTGGATAAATTCCTGATTCTGTACTTGGATGACATTTTGATCTTCTCGGACGATTGGGAGTCTCATGTGAAGCAGGTCAGAATGGTTTTTCAGGTCCTGCGTGCTAATTCTTTGTTTGTGAAGGGATCTAAGTGTCTCTTTGGTGTGCAGAAGGTTTCATTTTTGGGGTTCATCTTTTCCCCTTCTACTATCGAGATGGATCCTGTTAAGGTCCAAGCCATCCATGATTGGACTCAGCCGACATCTCTGAAAAGTCTGCAAAAGTTCCTGGGCTTTGCTAATTTTTATCGTCGCTTCATCTGCAATTTTTCTAGTATTGCCAAACCATTGACCGATTTGACTAAGAAGGGTGCTGATGTGGTCAATTGGTCTTCTGCTGCTGTGGAAGCTTTTCAAGAGTTGAAGCGTCGTTTTTCTTCTGCCCCTGTGTTGTGTCAACCAGATGTTTCTCTTCCGTTCCAGGTCGAGGTGGATGCTTCTGAGATTGGAGCAGGGGCTGTTTTGTCGCAGAGAGTTTCTGATTGCTCAGTGATGAAACCATGCGCTTTTTTTTTCCAGGAAGTTTTCGCCTGCTGAGCGAAATTATGATGTGGGCAACCGAGAGTTGCTGGCCATGAAGTGGGCATTCGAGGAGTGGCGTCATTGGCTTGAAGGAGCTAAGCATCGCGTGGTGGTATTGACTGATCATAAGAACTTGACTTATCTCGAGTCTGCTAAGCGGTTGAATCCTAGACAGGCTCGTTGGTCGCTGTTTTTTGCCCGTTTTGACTTTGTGATTTCGTACCTTCCGGGCTCTAAAAATGTGAAGGCGGATGCTCTGTCTAGGAGTTTTGTGCCCGACTCTCCGGGTTTGTCTGAGCCGGTGGGTATCCTCAAGGAAGGGGTAATTGTGTCTGCCATCTCCCCTGATTTGCGGCGGGTGCTGCAAAAATTTCAGGCTAATAAACCTGATCGTTGTCCAGCGGAGAAACTGTTTGTCCCTGATAGGTGGACGAATAAAGTTATCTCTGAGGTTCATTGTTCGGTGTTGGCTGGTCATCCTGGAATCTTTGGTACCAGAGAGTTAGTGGCTAGATCCATTTGGTGGCCATCTCTGTCACGGGATGTGCGTACTTTTGTGCAGTCCTGTGGGATTTGTGCTCGGGCTAAGCCCTGCTGTTCTCGTGCCAGTGGGTTGCTTTTGCCCTTGCCGGTCCCGAAGAGGCCTTGGACACATATCTCTATGGATTTTATTTCAGATCTTCCCGTTTCTCAAAAGATGTCAGTCATTTGGGTGGTCTGTGATCGCTTTTCTAAGATGGTCCATCTGGTACCCTTGTCTAAATTGCCTTCCTCCTCTGATTTGGTGCCATTGTTCTTCCAGCATGTGGTTCGTTTACATGGCATTCCAGAGAATATCGTTTCTGACAGAGGTTCCCAGTTTGTTTCGAGGTTTTGGCGAGCCTTTTGTGGTAGGATGGGCATTGAATTGTCTTTTTCCTCGGCTTTCCATCCTCAGACTAATGGCCAGACCGAACGAACCAATCAGACCTTGGAAACATATCTGAGATGCTTTGTTTCTGCTGATCAGGATGACTGGGTGTCCTTTTTACCTTTGGCTGAGTTCGCCCTTAATAATCGGGCCAGCTCGGCTACCTTGGTTTCGCCATTTTTCTGCAATTCTGGGTTCCATCCTCGTTTCTCTTCAGGACAGGTTGAGTCTTTGGACTGTCCTGGTGTGGATACTGTGGTGGACAGGTTGCAGCAGATTTGGACTCATGTAGTGGACAATTTGACCTTGTCCCAGGAGAAGGCTCAACGTTTCGCTAATCGCAGACGTCGTGTGGGTCCCCGACTTCGTGTTAGGGATCTGGTTTGGTTAGCTTCTCGTCATATTCCTATGAAGGTTTCCTCTCCTAAGTTTAAACCTCGTTTCATTGGTCCGTATAGGATTTCCGAGGTTCTTAATCCTGTGTCTTTTCGTCTGACCCTTCCAGATTCTTTTTCCATACATAACGTATTCCATAGGTCATTGTTGCGGAGATACGTGGCACCTATGGTTCCATCTGTTGACCCTCCTGCCCCGGTTTTGGTGGAGGGGGAGTTGGAGCATATTGTGGAGAAGATTTTGGATTCTTGTGTTTCAAGACGGAAACTCCAGTATCTGGTTAAATGGAAGGGTTATGCTCAGGAAGATAATTCCTGGGTTTTTGCCTCTGATGTCCATGCTCCCGATCTTGTTCGTGCCTTTCATGTGGCTCATCCTGGTCGGCCTGGGGGCTCTGGTGAGGGTTCGGTGACCCCTCCTCAAGGGGGGGGTACTGTTGTGAATTCTGTGGCAGAGCTCCCTCCTGTGGTCACAAGTGGTACTTCGGCTGATTCTCTCTGTGAGCTTCCGTTGGTGGAGGAAAGTGGTACTGCGGCTTCTGAGTTTCCTCCCTCAGGTGATGTGGTGAGGTCGTTAGGTGCTTCTCTACTTAACTCCACCTAATGCTTTGATCCTGGCTTCCTGTCAATGTTCCAGTGTTGGACTTGTTTTTCCCTGGATCATTCCTGTGGCCTGCTGCTCTGCATAGCTAAGTTCTTCTTTGCTATTTGTTTGCTATTTTTTCTGTCCAGCTTGTCTATTTGTTTTGCTGGAAGCTCTGGGACGCAAAGGGTGTACCTCCGTGCCGTTAGTTCGGTACGGAGGGTCTTTTTGCCCCCTTTGCGTGGTTTTCTTTAGGGTTTTGTGTAGACCGCAAAGTTACCTTTCCTATCCTCGCTCTGTTAAGAAAGTCGGGCCTCACTTTGCTGAATCTATTTCATCTCTACGTTTGTCTTTTCATCTTGACTCACAGTCATTATATGTGGGGGGCTGCCTTTTCCTTTGGGGTATTTCTCTGAGGCAAGGTAGGCTTATTTTCTATCTTCAGGCTAGTTAGTTTCTCAGGCTGTGCCGAGTTGCATAGGCAGAGTTAGGCGCAATCCACGGCTGCCTCTAGTGTTGTTTGGAGAGGATTAGGGATTGCGGTCTGCAGAGTTCCCATGTCTCAGAGCTCGTTCTATGATTTTGGGTTATTGTCAGATCACTGTATGTGCTCTGACCGCTATGTCCATTGTGGTACTGAATTGCCTTTCATAACAGCTCTGGACCTCAGACTTGACCGAAGGTTCACCTTCCAACAAGACAATGACCCTAAGCACACAGCTAAAATAACAAAGGAGCAGCTTCAGAACAACTCTGTGACCATTTTAGACTGGCCCAGCCAGAGCCCTGACCTAAACCCAATTGAGCATCTCTGGAGAGACCTGAAAATGGCGTCCATATAAGTTCACTATCCAACCTGACGGAACTGGAGAGGATCTCCAAGGAAGAATGGCAGAGGATCCCCCAATCCAGGTGTGAAAAACTTGTTGCATCATTCCTAAGAAGACTCATGGCTGTACAAGCTCAAAAGGTGCTTCTACTCAATACTGAGCAAAGGGGCTGAAGACTTATGACCATGTGATATTTTAATGTATTTTTTAATAAATTTGCAAAACTTACTACAGTTCTGTTTTTGTTCAGTCAAGATGGGGTGCAGAGTGTACATTAATGAAAAAAAATGACCTTTTTTGAATTTACCAAATGGCTGCAATGAAACAGAGTGAAAAATTTAAAGGGGTCTGAATACTTTCCGTACCCACTGTAGATAGAAAGAAATATAAAAACAGGAGCAGCACCAGGATAAGGTGGGTGCAGAGCCTTCCTGGCAAAAAAAAAAACCCATCCAGATAAAAAGTAACGAGTGGAAGCAGCACACCGAGCAATATGGAAAAAAGCAGTGTTTTATTAGCCCACAGTGGCAACGTTTCAGTTCTGAGGTAAGAAACTTTCTCAAGCGGATGACATCTGAGTGCAGTCCGATTTCCGCATATTAACAAAATGAAGAAGATGCAGAAATGTTTTTCTCCATCTTTTCCTCATCGGAGAATATTGGAGCTCACTATGATGGCACTCTGATCAGAGTGTGATTTGCATAATTGGCCCAATAGTCTCAGATGAGGAGAATACATGGTCGTCAGCACCTGCACATATTCAATGTATCCAGCAGCAGCAGCTTGTTGATGGTTTCCAGAAAAATTAGTTGAAAGTATGAGTGAAAGGAGAAAATATATATATGAAGATAGATGATAGATATACATACAAAGCATAAATATAACCGAGCCCACGGTAAGTATACACTCCCTTTAAGATTTGGACATGCATGCTTGCAGTGACATTGATGTAGCACACCGCATTGTCTAGCTTTCTTAGCTGCAGGGTGTATGATTTCTACACCAGCCTAACTTAAAGGGAACCTGTCACCTGAATTTGGCGGGACTGGTTTTGGGTCATATGGGCGGAGTTTTCAGGTGTTTGATTCACCCTTTCCTTACCCGCTGGCTGCATGCTGGCTGCAATATTGGATTGAAGTTCATTCTCTGTCCTCCATAGTACACGCCTGCACAAGGTAATCTTGCCTTGCGCAGGCGTGTACTATGGAGGACAGAGAATGAACTTCAATCCAATATTGCAGCCAGCATGCAGCCAGCGGGTAAGGAAAGGGTGAATCAAACACCCGAAAACTCCGCCCATATGACCCAAAACCAGTCCCGCCAAATTCAGGTGACAGAGTCCCTTTAATAAAGAAATCTCTCTTGGCTTGTTCCCCGGGATTCATCACTGTAGAGCACGATCCTTGGGGTCCTGTGTGATGATGGGGTATAATAAAGCCAGAGACGGCAGAACTTTTATTAAAAATGGAGAGAAAAAGCCAGCATTAATTATTCAGACATAATAAAAGCTACTGGTCAAGAGGAGGCACAAACACACTGCAAACATCAGCATTCATTTCTATGGGGGGCTAGTGTGTATTATATTGTTTACATCCCAAAAATGGGGAGAAGTTTAAGGAAAACATGAGTCAAAATGCAATATCATAGTCTATAGCTGACCCCAGCTAACACGCTCAATTCACGGTGACAGTATAGCTTCCATATAAAGCCTAAGATAAAAACAAAGTAAGGCTACTTTCACACTAGCGTCGTACGACGCACGTCGCAATGCGTCGTTTTTGCAGAAAAAAACACATCCTGCAAAGTTGTTTGCAGGATGCGTTTTATCTCCATAGGCTTGTATTAGCGACTCATTGTTAATTATGTTAACTAACCACCCTTTGCTATTTTCATGCACTATTGCTATATATTTACTATAGGGTATTCGCTTAGGGTACTTTGTTTTTAGCTTAGGTTTTGTCTGTTTAGTGGCCAGTGTGAACACGCACCTACAGGTTGCATGCTTATCAACTTGTATTCCAGTTCATTTCTTTAGGTTTTAGCTTCAATATAGTAGTAGCCTGTGTCTGCCATGTTGATGACATAAACAGGAGGGGCTACTAGAGGTAGCAAAATGATCAAAGGCGAGTTAAACTCTCTTGGAATTTTATAGTTTTTACATTTTTGCTGGATTCTAAAGTGTTTAAAAGAAATAAAAATATATATAATAATCAGCCTTTCTGGTCATCACCTGTCCTTCTGCACTGCTTCCTACCCAACTGTCTGGTCCACATCAACTAGGCCTCACAATGCCATGATACTACAAGAGACCTAGTCAGTGATGTTGTGTGAGGTGAAATCAGTGGCATCACATGAGGACTAGTCAGCGACATCACATGAGGCCTAGTCATGGTCATCCTATGAGGCCTAGTTATGGTCATCCTATGAGGCCTAGTAAGAGTGAACTCGTGAGGCTTAGTCAGCAACATCCCATAAGGTCTGGTCTGCGACATTCCATGTGGCACATGTCACGTGAGGTCCAGTGAGTGATATCACATGAAGTCTAGTCATTGACATCGTACGAGACCTAGTCAGTCATGTCTTACTGTGCCTAGTCATTGATGTCATTTTAGATCTAGTCAGTGATGTTGGGTGAGACGAGGCAGTGACTGGTCACATCACATGAGACCTAGTCATTGATGTTTCATGAGAGCTAGTCAGTAAAGTTGCATTAAGCCAAATCAGTGTGGGATTGCACTTTTTTTTTGCAATTTCACCACACTTGGAATTTTTTTCCCGTTTTCTAGTACACGACATGGTAAAACCAATGGTGTCAGTCAAAAGTACAACTTGTCCCGCAAAAAGCAAGCCCTCACATGGCCATATTGACGCAAAAATAAAAAAAGTTATGGCTCTGGGAAGGAGGGGAGCGAAAAACGAAAACGCAAAAACAAAAATACATCCAGGAGTTAAGGGGTTAATAACTAGACCGCACACGCTATATCATGGCCAGCATCGGTCTGTAGTGTGAATTGTGAGGTCTAGTCACTGCTGGATGCGCCGAAGACCACTGTAAATACAGAAGATGATGGTGTGGAGGACATTGGGGGGAGCAGTGTGGAGGGACATGTGAGCGACGGGGAGAAGGCAATGTTATATGTATCTTTTACCTTTCGGCTTCTTATGCTGCGGAGCCAGAAGACTCCTCATCCAATAATAAGATACATACAATTCACATCAAATAGATTTTATGTAATTCGTATTTCCTGCCTCAAATTTGAGCAAATCTATATCATTCCAATTTCGGCACATTGGCTCATGTCTATGGGTCACTAAGTGGATAATGTAAGGACAACGCACTCACCCAGTACTGGAGCTGCTGGAGGTCCACACGCCGTCCACGATCATGTCCAGTAGCCACACGCCGTCCACGATCCTGTCCAATAGCCACATGCCATCCGTCATCTTGTCCAGTAGCCACACGTCATCCATCATCATGTTCAATTGCCACATACCATCCACCATTATGTCCAGAGCCACACGCCACTTACCATCTTGTCCAGTAGCCACATGTCATCTATCATCATGTCCAGTAGCCACACGCCGTCCACCATTGTGTCCAGTAGCCACACACTGTCCAGCATCATGTCCAGTAGCCACACACTGTCCAGCATCATGTCCAGTAGCCACACACTGTCCACCATTGTGTCCAGTAGCCACACACTGTCCAGCATCATGTCCAGTAGCCACACACCGTCTAGCATCATGTCCAGTAGCCACACACCATCATGTCCATTAGCCACATGCCATCCACCATCATGTCCAGTAGCCACACACCAGCCACCATCATGTCCAGTAGCCACACACCATACACCATCATGTCCAGTAGCCACACACCAGCCACCCCCATGTCCAGTAGCCGCACACCTGCCACCATCATGTCCAGTAGCCACACACCATCCACCATGTCCAGTAGCCACACACCATACACCATCATGTCCAGTAGCCACACACCATCTAGCATCATGTCCAGTAGCCACACACCATCCACCATGTCCAGTAGCCACACACCATCCACCATCATGTCCAGTAGCCACACACCATCCACCATCATGTCCAGTAGCCACACACCAGCCACGCTCATGTCCAGTAGCCACACACCGTCTAGCATCATGTCCAGTAGCCACACACCATCCACCATCAAGTCCAGTAGCCACACACCAGCCACTCTCATGTCCAGTAGCCACACACCATCCACCATCATGTCCAGTAGCCACACACCATCCACCATCATGTCCAGGAGCCACACACCATCCACCATCATGTCCAGTAGCCACACACCATCCACCATCATGTCCAGGAGCCACACACCATCCACCATCATGTCCAGTAGCCACACACCATCCACCCTCATGTCCAGGAGCCACACACCATCCACCATCATGTCCAGTAGCCACACACCATCCACCATCATGTCCAGTAGCCACACACCATCCACCATCATGTCCAGTAGCCACACACTGTCCACCATCATGTCCAGTAGCCACACACCATCCACCATCATGTCCAGTAGCCACACACCATCCACCATCATGTCCAGTAGCCACACACCATCCACCATCATGTCCAGGAGCCACACACCATCCACCCTCATGTCCAGGAGCCACACACCATCCACCATCATGTCCAGTAGCCACACACCATCCACCATCATGTCCAGTAGCCACACACCATCCACCATCATGTCCAGTAGCCACACACCATCCACCATCATGTCCAGTAGCCACACACTGTCCACCATCATGTCCAGTAGCCACACGCCATCCACCATCATGTCCAGTAGCCACACACCATCCACCATCATGTCCAGTAGCCACACACCGTCCACCATCATGTCCAGTAGCCACACACCATCCACCATCATGTCCAGTAGCCACACACCATCCACCCTCATGTCCAGGAGCCACACACCATCCACCATCATGTCCAGGAGCCACACACCATCCACCATCATGTCCAGTAGCCACACACCATCCACCATCATGTCCAGTAGCCACACACTGTCCACCATCATGTCCAGTAGCCACACGCCATCCACCATCATGTCCAGTAGCCACACACCATCCACCATCATGTCCATTAGCCACATGCCATCCACCATCATGTCCAGTAGCCACACACTGTCCACCATCATGTCCAGTAGCCACACACTGTCCACCATCATGTCCAGTAGCCACACGCCATCCACCATCATGTCCAGTAGCCACACACTGTCCACCATCATGTCCATTAGCCACATGCCATCCACCATCATGTCCAGTAGCCACACACCAGCCACCATCATGTCCAGTAGCCACACACCATACACCATCATGTCCAGTAGCCACACACCAGCCACCCCCATGTCCAGTAGCCACACACCTGCCACCATCATGTCCAGTAGCCACACACCATCCACCATGTCCAGTAGCCACACACCATACACCATCATGTCCAGTAGCCCCACACCATCTAGCATCATGTCCAGTAGCCACACACCATCCACCATGTCCAGTAGCCACACACCATCCACCATCATGTCCAGGAGCCACACACCATACACCATCATGTCCAGTAGCCACACACCATCTAGCATCATGTCCAGTAGCCACACACCATCCACCATGTCCAGTAGCCACACACCATCCACCATCATGTCCAGTAGCCACACACCATCCACCATCATGTCCAGTAGCCACACACCAGCCACGCTCATGTCCAGTAGCCACACACCGTCTAGCATCATGTCCAGTAGCCACACACCATCCACCATCATGTCCAGTAGCCACACACCATCCACCATCATGTCCAGGAGCCACACACCATCCACCATCATGTCCAGTAGCCACACACCATCCACCATCATGTCCAGTAGCCACACACTGTCCACCATCATGTCCAGTAGCCACACACTGTCCACCATCATGTCCAGTAGCCACACACCAGCCACTCTCATGTCCAGGAGCCACACACCATCCACCATCATGTCCAGTAGCCACACACTGTCCACCATCATGTCCAGTAGCCACACACTGTCCACCATCATGTCCAGTAGCCACACACCATCCACCATCATGTCCAGTAGCCACACACCATCCACCATCATGTCCAGTAGCCACACACTGTCCACCATCATGTCCAGTAGCCACACACTGTCCACCATCATGTCCAGTAGCCACACACCAGCCACTCTCATGTCCAGGAGCCACACACCATCCACCATCATGTCCAGTAGCCACACACTGTCCACCATCATGTCCAGTAGCCACACACCATCCACCATCATGTCCAGTAGCCACACGCCATCCACCATCATGTCCAGTAGCCACACACCATCCACCATCATGTCCAGTAGCCACACACTGTCCACCATCATGTCCAGTAGCCACACACTGTCCACCATCATGTCCAGTAGCCACACACCAGCCACTCTCATGTCCAGGAGCCACACACCATCCACCATCATGTCCAGTAGCCACACACTGTCCACCATCATGTCCAGTAGCCACACACTGTCCACCATCATGTCCAGTAGCCACACACCATCCACCATCATGTCCAGTAGCCACACACCATCCACCATCATGTCCAGGAGCCACACACCATCCACCCTCATGTCCAGTAGCCACACACTGTCCACCATCATGTCCAGTAGCCACACACTGTCCACCATCATGTCCAGTAGCCACACACCATCCACCATCATGTCCAGTAGCCACACACTGTCCACCATCATGTCCAGTAGCCACACACTGTCCACCATCATGTCCAGTAGCCACACACTGTCCACCCTCATGTCCAGTAGCCACACACTGTCCACCATCATGTCCAGTAGCCACACACTGTCCACCATCATGTCCAGTAGCCACACACCAGCCACTCTCATGTCCAGGAGCCACACACCATCCACCATCATGTCCAGTAGCCACACACTGTCCACCCTCATGTCCAGTAGCCACACACTGTCCACCATCATGTCCAGTAGCCACACACCATCCACCATCATGTCCAGTAGCCACACACCATCCACCCTCATGTCCAGTAGCCACACACTGTCCACCATCATGTCCAGTAGCCACACACTGTCCACCATCATGTCCAGTAGCCACACACTGTCCACCCTCATGTCCAGTAGCCACACACTGTCCACCATCATGTCCAGTAGCCACACACTGTCCACCATCATGTCCAGTAGCCACACACCAGCCACTCTCATGTCCAGGAGCCACACACCATCCACCATCATGTCCAGTAGCCACACACTGTCCACCATCATGTCCAGTAGCCACACACTGTCCACCATCATGTCCAGTAGCCACACACCATCCACCATCATGTCCAGTAGCCACACACCATCCACCATCATGTCCAGTAGCCACACACCATCCACCATCATGTCCAGTAGCCACACACTGTCCACCATCATGTCCAGTAGCCACACACCATCCACCATCATGTCCAGTAGCCACACACCATCCACCATCATGTCCAGTAGCCACACACCATCCACCATCATGTCCAGGAGCCACACACCATCCACCATCATGTCCAGTAGCCACACACTGTCCACCATCATGTCCAGTAGCCACACACCATCCACCATCATGTCCAGCAGTCACTTCTGCTTATCCCCCTTCCATTAAGCCTTGCACTGCTGGCTCTCGGTGGCTCCAGGTGTGGTGATTTCAGTCCCTGGTGTCATGTTGGAAGTTTTGGACACTGACCAGCAGAACAGTTGTGTGTTTCTGTGACTGATTCTGTATGTACAATATGCCATGTTGTACTCACACATGACATAACACGAAGGCCCTTTAGAGAGATAAACACCAGACTGACAGGAAGGAGATGATGGTGGCAGTCATTTCTCACACTGCTGAGGTAAAAAGAAAGACGAGCTATGATTGGTTGCTTTGATAAAAATCAAAATTGAGCCCTGCTGAGGTAAAATAAAAGCCGAGCTGTGATTGGTTGCCCAGTTAAATGATAGCTGAGCTAAAATCAAAGCTGAGCATGCCTGAGGTAAAATGAAAGCAGATAAGTGATTCGTTGCTCTGTTAAATGTAAGCTGAACTTTGATTGGTTGCTCTGCTAAAATAAAGCTGATCTATGATTTATTGCTATGGGCAGCCATAACTTTTGCTGCAGGACAGTTTTGATGAGCGAGGCCTGAAGAGCCTCATAATAATAATAATGTTAGGTGCAGAGCTCCCACCGCTGTACAGGGTGAATCTCGAACAACCTCCACTGCGGTCTCCCATTCTTCTCCAGCTGCAGTGCAGCCTGCTCAGCAGAGACAATGGTCCCAGTATCTGGCTCAGGCTGATACTGGGCGACTGGTTACTACTGTTCTTCCAGGCTCTGCCTTTGTAGCCAGTACTGGTCAGCGGTGAGCAGACGTCTCTGGGACTAAGTCCTGCTTTTCCCCTTCTGAGCATGCCCAGGGTAAGACCTCTCATTGGAGGTCGGGGGTCACATGCTCAGACACTGCAGCAGCTCCCATTAGTTCTCCAGGAAGGTCCTGAAGTTGCCCAGGTACTGTAGCAACTCCCATTGGTTCTCCAGGAAGGTCCTGAAGTTGCTCAGGTACTGTAGCAACTCCCATTGGTCCTCTAGGAAGGTCCTGAAGTTGCTGCAGCTATAAAAGGTTTGCATGGCCGCACAGCCATGTGCTAGTATCAAACCAATGTCTATGAGCTCAGCGCCAGTGTAGTCATGTCTGGATGCGGTAAGGGTTTGGCTGAAATAAGCCCCTAGAATACCGGCACCTCCGGTGAGGAGTTGTTTGTCTGTTTTCTCTGACTGCATGACCACAGTTTGCTCTGGTTGGTAGCTGTGTACCTCTGTGAGGTTAACAGGGCACAGCATCTTGTTCCTAGCGACTCTGTGGAGTTAACAGAGTTAGCTTATACCGCCATATAGCGCCTCCATTTGCCAGCAGCAGGTTCCTCTCCTGCACGGTGACCCCGGGTTGCGAACGCACCTAATAGTACATATAGATATATGCTCAGTGCATTCCGCCAACCCTAACAAATAATCTTTATTTATATAGCGCCAGCATATTCCACAGCGCTGTACAGCTCAACGCTTCATACATCCCATACAGTGGGGACATTTTGCTGGTCTTCCTGGTCAGGTCCGGGCCGTGTGTTTGGAGCCTCCTCCTGCACTGTCCTTTTAAATTTCTACCACTTTATATTGTGCCGCGGATATATTGTGTACAGGATTTCCATTTCTTCAGCTGATAATATTGGAAGATTTCTCTATTTCAATAGTAAACAGCAGAGAACGTGCAGCAGCCATTAGTAAAAACATAGCAATGTGTTACTCTAATCTCCAGGCCGAGCAGTGTCTCCTTATCATGCCCTAAATTACCAGATTCATCCCAGAGGATGCGGCATAAAGCCCTTATACACCGAACACAAAGGAAAATTACCGAGAAACTGCAGCACCTGAGTGCTATAGTGTGTGACTATGGGGGGACGACACCTGTGCTGTGCACATGTACATAGAAGCTGGGAGGGTGACATAGAATAAAAACTGCTGCATATGATACTACAGACATCGGCGGCTGTGTTATATTCTATATACCATAGTTATATTCCTGTACATTGGGGCAGTATTATAGTAGTTAAATTCTTGTACATTGGGGCAGTATTATAGTAGTTAAATTCTTGTACATAGGGAGCAGTATTACAGTAGTTATATTCTTGTACATAGGGGACAGTATTATATTAGTTATATTCTTGTACATAGGAGCAGTATTATTGTAGTTATATTCTTGAACATAGGAGCAGTATTATAGTAGTTATATTCTTGTACATAGGGGCAGTATTATAGTAGTTATATTCCTGTACATTGGGGCAGTATTATAGTAGTTATATTCTTGTACATAGGTGGCAGTATTATAGTAGTTATATTCTTGTACATAGGGGTAGTATTATAGTAGTTATATTCTTGTGCATAGGAGCAGTATTATAGTAGTTATATTCTTGTACATAGGGGAAGTATTTTAGTAGTTATATTCTTGTACATAGCAGCAGTATTATAGTAGTTATATTCTTGTACATAGGTGGCAGTATTATAGTAGTTATATTCTTGTACATAGGAGCAGTATTATAGTAGTTATTTTCTTGTACATAGGGGCAGTATTATAGTAGTTATATTCTTGCACATAGGAGCAGTATTATAGTAGTTATATTCTTGTACATAGGTGGCAGTATTATAGTAGTTATATTCTTGTACATAGGGGCAGTATTATAGTAATTATTTTCGTGGACATAGAGGCAGTATTATTGTAGTTATTTTATTATACATAGGGGCAGTAAAAACTGCTGCATATGATACTACAGACATCGGCGGCTGTGTTATATTCTATATACCATAGTTATATTCCTGTACATTGGGGCAGTATTATAGTAGTTAAATTCTTGTACATTGGGGCAGTATTATAGTAGTTAAATTCTTGTACATAGGGGCAGTATTATAGTAGTTATATTCTTGTACATAGGGGCAGTATTATAGTAATTAATTTCGTGGACATAGAGGCAGTATTATTGTAGTTATTTTATTATACATAGGGGCAGTAAAAACTGCTGCATATGATACTACAGACATCGGCGGCTGTGTTATATTCTATATACCATAGTTATATTCCTGTACATTGGGGCAGTATTATAGTAGTTATATTCTTGTACATTGGGGCAGTATTATAGTAGTTAAATTCTTGTACATAGGGGCAGTATTATAGTAGTTATATTCTTGTACATAGGTGGCAGTATTATAGTAGTTATATTCCTGTACATTGGGGCAGTATTATAGTAGTTATATTCTTGTACATAGGTGGCAGTATTATAGTAGTTATATTCTTGTACATAGGGGTAGTATTATAGTAGTTATATTCTTGTGCATAGGAGCAGTATTATAGTAGTTATATTCTTGTACATAGGGGAAGTATTATAGTAGTTATATTCTTGTACATAGCAGCAGTATTATAGTAGTTATATTCTTGTACATAGGTGACAGTATTATAGTAGTTATATTCTTGTACATAGGAGCAGTATTATAGTAGTTATTTTCTTGTACATAGGGGCAGTATTATAGTAGTTATATTCTTGCACATAGGAGCAGTATTATAGTAGTTATATTCTTGTACATAGGTGGCAGTATTATAGTAGTTATATTCTTGTACATAGGGGCAGTATTATAGTAATTATTTTCGTGGACATAGAGGCAGTATTATTGTAGTTATTTTATTATACATAGGGGCAGTATTATAGTAGTTATTATTTTGTACATAGGAGCAGTATTATAGAAATTGTGTTACTTTATAATATTGTATTTCCTGTTTTATTTCTAATATGAATGATATAAACCTATAATATCTATAATTTACTGACATTTGCCACAATCTGCGGGAGCGATAAAGATTTGGCTGGAAATAATTCTGAGGAGTGATATAAGGAATGGGATCTCCTTTTTACTGCTAAGCCCACAGGCTTATCCAAACACGTCACTGAGCCTATCCTTTGTCTTTATTTACCTGTTCCCATAAAACGTAGCCATTCTCCCTGCATCACCCTGCAAATCTCCCCATTCTCTCAGTAATCCAGGCACTGGTAATACATACAGACATGATTGCACGCTCAGGGAAGCTCCTATTGATTGTAAAGCTACAGGAGCCTGGATAGCTGAAAGCCCCTGCCTATATTGTTTGCTTGTGAGTCTTGGAGGAAGAAGTAAAGAGATATTACCACAAAAATGCAGTCTATCTCTATATGTACATGGGGAAGGCATCAATCACAGGGGCTTTTGGACAACGGAAAGGTGAGGTTCCTGTCATCGTGATCATTGTTGCTCTCCCTTCAAACAATGTCTTCTTTTCCCCTATGGAATGTATAAATTAACCTTTTTGAGATTTCCGCCCAATAATGTAATAAGAAATGGTGGTCTAGATTGATGGTCCTAAACAACCCAAGAATGGCAAGTGCTTAGAATTTGCAATTAATATAAAGATACAAAATAACCATATTAATAAATCCGTACATCCTTTTAGCACTACTCTACACGGCCCCAATTGGACAGACGTTTCCCCCGCTGTACTACAGAACGCCAGTGACTGTCTGTCCGCAGTTAACAACATCATGTCCGCTCTCCATCTGAAACTCAGCCTTCCCTAAACTGAATTTCTTCTCCTCCCGCCATCTACAGACCTCCCTAAAGCTGACATCTCCCTCCCCCTGTCTGGGTGTTATGTTTGACACCAATTTTTTCTTCACCTCCTATATACAATCTCTTGCCCACTCTTGTCGTTTGCACGTGAAGAACATCTCTAGAATCCGATTTAGAATGATGAATCTCACCATGGAAGCAATGAAAACCCTCACTGTAGCCCTGATCCATTCCTGCCTGGACTACTGCAATGCTCTATTAATTGGCCTCCCCCTAACTTGACTTTACCCTCTCCAGTGCATACTTAATTCAGCAGTCAAGGTCATCCATCTGGCTAATCAGTATTCAGACGTGTCCGCTCTTCACCAGTCGTTACACTGGCTGCACATTCATTATAGAATCCAATCATGTCCGCTCTCCATCTGAAACTCAGCCTTCCCTAAACTGAACTTCTTCATATTCACATATTCTGCACATTCATTATAGAATCCAATTCAAAGTACTTGTTCTCACCCACAAAGCGCTCCACAGTGCGGCACCCCCTTACATCTCCTCCCCCATTTCTGTTTATCGGCCTACCCGTTCTCTATGCTCCGCAAGCGACTTTTGACTAACCTCTGCACTAATCCGTACCTCCCACTCCAGCCTTCAAGACTTCTCCCGAGTTGCACCAATTCTCTGGAATGCTCTATCCAAGAAATTAGTACTATCCACATTTACACAGTTTTAGTCATTTCATAAAAACATATCTCTTTAGGGCGGCCTATCAAGTTCCCTAATCGAAGTCCTTTATATATATATATATGTATATATATATAGATATATATACATATATATAGCCCATTCTCTACTTTTCTAAACAGAATCCTCCATCAAACTTGACCACTCCCAAAAGCACCAGAAATACTGGCTGGTGACTACTTCATGCAGCCTTTATCTATCACCCACTCGCTCAAGATGGCTGGACCATCATTGATAGTAAACTCCTGTACTTTGTGTCACCCCTTCATTGTAGATTGTAAGCTCTTAGGCTTCTTTCACACTTGCATCGGTACGCGGCCGTCGCAAAGAGTCGGCGCGACGTACCGATGTACGTTGTGCAAATTCAGCACAACGTGGGCAGCGGATGCAGTTTTTCAACGCATCCGCTGCCCATTCTAAATCCCGGGGAGGAGGGGGCGGAGTTCCGCAGTAGGAAATGGCAGATCCGATGGGCGAAAAAACGTTACATTTTTTCGTGCCGACGGCCGCCAAAACACGATGCATCCAGTGCACAACGGACGCAACGTATGGCCATAAGTCACGATCTGTCGGCAATACAAGTCTATGGGAAAAAAACGCAACCTGCGGGCACATTTGCAGGATGCGTTTTTTTCCCAAAACGACACATTGCGACGGACAGCAAACGACGCAAGTGTGGAAGTAGCCTTACAGGCAGGGACGTAATTATTTTCTCTTTAATTACTGTATTATCTTTAACTATATTACGAATAACTGCTGTATATGAACCTCTGAACTGTAAAGCACTGTGGAATATGTTGGCGCTATATAAATAAAGATTATTATTATTATTATTATTAATAAAGAGGCAATATTATATAAGTGGGTGCTTAAATTTCTGGAAGAGGCGTGGAGGCAGCACTATTTGTGCTTATGTCCTTTAAATAGTTAGAATTTGGAGGCAATAATGTCGGTGCCTACATCCTTTGCAGGGAGAAACATGGAGGCAGCACTATCTGTATTATTTCATTTACATTGAGGAAAATGGGCGGCATTACTACATTATTACCAGGTATAGAAAAGGGGACAGTACTATCTGAGTCCTCTTTAATTTCATAGAGAAAACAAGAAACAGTACAGAAAGTGCATGTATAATTTATAATGAGACTGTACTAGCTATGAGTATACAAATTGAAGGAAGAAACAAGGAGGCAGTACTGTCTGTAATGACTAGACATGAGCGAATATTGTCGGCTCCCTCCTTATTCGGTAAGGTATAGCGGCAGGGCCGGCTCCAGGTTTTTGAGGGCCCCGGGCGAAAGAGTCTCAGTGGGCCCCCCCCCCTTTAACACATACCACGATTCATGATGCCCAGATACAGCAGAGAAATCTAGGTATAGTCCAATGCCATAATTCACTTCTTACATGAGTGACAGCTATTGTAAATTCTGCAGTGTATATATACAGGACAGGAGGAGTGGTACTATGCAGTGTATATATACAGGACAGGAGGAGTGGTACTGTGCAGTGTATATATACAGGGGAGAGGTACTGTGCGGAGTATATATAGAGGGGAGTGGTACTGTGCAGTGTATATATACAGGGGAGAGGTACTGTGCGGTGTATATATACAGGACAGGAGGAGTGGTACTGTGCAGTGTATATATAGAGGGGAGTGGTACTGTGCAGTGTATATATACAGGACAGGAGGAGTGGTACTGTGCAGTGTATATATACAGGGGAGTGGTACTGTGCAGTGTATATATACAGGGGAGAGGTACTGTGCGGTGTATATATACAGGACAGGAGGAGTGGTACTGTGCGGAGTATATATAGAGGGGAGTGGTACTGTGCAGTGTATATATACAGGGGAGAGGTACTGTGCGGTGTATATATACAGGGGAGAGGTACTGTGTGGTGTATATATAGAGGGGAGAGGTACTGTGCAGTGTATATATACAGGGGAGAGGTACTGTGCGGTGTATATATACAGGACAGGAGGAGTGGTACTGTGCGGAGTATATATAGAGGGGAGTGGTACTGTGCAGTGTATATATACAGGGGAGAGGTACTGTGCGGTGTATATATACAGGGGAGAGGTACTGTGTGGTGTATATATAGAGGGGAGAGGTACTGTGCAGTGTATATATACAGGGGAGAGGTACTGTGTGGTGTATATATAGAGGGGAGTGGTACTGTGCAGTGTATATATACAGGGGAGAGGTACTGTGCAGTGTATATATACAGGGGAGAGGTACTGTGCGGTGTATATATACAGGGGAGAGGTACTGTGTGGTGTATATATAGAGGGGAGTGGTACTGTGCAGTGTATATATACAGGGGAGAGGTACTGTGCAGTGTATATATACAGGGGAGAGGTACTGTGCAGTGTATTTATACAGGGGAGAGGTACTGTGCAGTGTATATATACAGGGGAGAGGTACTGTGCAGTGTATATATACAGGGGAGAGGTACTGTGCAGTGTATATATACAGGGGAGAGGTACTGTGCAGTGTATATATACAGGGGAGAGGTACTGTGCAGTGTATTTATACAGGGGAGAGGTACTGTGCAGTGTATATATACAGGGGAGAGGTACTGTGCAGTGTATTTATACAGGGGAGAGGTACTGTGCAGTGTATATATACAGGGGAGAGGTACTGTGCAGTGTATATATACAGGGGAGAGGTACTGTGTGGTGTATATATACAGGGGAGAGGTACTGTGCAGTGTATATATACAGGGGAGAGGTACTGTGCAGTGTATATATACAGGGGAGAGGTACTGTGCAGTGTATATATACAGGGGAGAGGTACTGTGCAGTGTATTTATACAGGGGAGAGGTACTGTGCAGTGTATATATACAGGGGAGAGGTACTGTGCAGTGTATATATACAGGGGAGTGGTACTGTGCAGTGTATATATACAGGGGAGAGGTACTGTGCGGTGTATATATACAGGGGAGAGGTACTGTGCAGTGTATATATACAGGGGAGAGGTACTGTGCGGTGTATATACTTCAACAGCCGCCCAGCCCAGGCCCCCAGCCCAGGCCCCCAGCACCTGTCCTGTATATATATTATATACACTGTATCTATACAGGCTGTGCTGGGGGCCTGGGCTGGGCGGCTGCTGTAGTATATATATATATATGTCAGCTGCAGCCGCCCAGCCCATGGCCGCCCCCCCAGGTCACCCAGACTGTCAGAATATACAGCGATATAGCATGGCACTCACTCAGGTGCCGGTAGCAGCTCCTCCAGTCCGGAATCTGCCTGTGCCTGATTAGTTCAGCACTGCACACAGCCAGGAGAGCAGAGCAGGAGAACTCTCCGCCTACAATGTCACGCTGGCTGTGTCCTTAACCCCTATGTGCCTGGCCTTGCACTGACTGAGAAGATGCTTGTGCCAGGCAGGGCAAATTGAAAGGGTAGAAAGGGTTAAAGCGGCCAGATGGATGTATGACTGCGTGAGTGGGCCCCCCTGTCTTGTCAGGGCCCCGGCACTTGCCTGGGTGCGCCGGGTGCTGATGCCGGCCCTGTATAGCGGTTCCCAAAGAAGCTGCAGCGGGAACCCGGATACCTGGAGCGCTCACAATAATCAGGGGTATAGCAAAGCAGTACTATTTATGTCTATCATTTACAAGGTCAAACACAGATGCAGTACTATCTGTATCTACATCATATACTAAAAAGACAGAGAGACAAAGCAATATGCACCTGCATCATAAACATGGAGAGGCATGAGTACAGTACTATCTGTGCCTGCTTTATGAGAGAGAGAGAGACACTGAGTTAGTACTATCTGTCTATACATTGTTTAAAGGGAGAATTGGGGAGATAATACTGTCAATGCTTACTTGCATTACGTAGAGAGACAAGGAGTCGGTACTATCTGTGCCTACAATATGTTTTGTGACAATTAGATGTACAGCTTTGTCTGGGCAATTAGTCATTGCATTATACTGAAAATTAAGCAGATATAAGCTGCCAAGGCAAACAGGATCATGGGGTGCATTAAGAGAGGTCTGGATACACATGATGAGAGCATTATACTGCCTCTGTACAAATCCCTAGTTAGATTGCACATGGAGTACTGTGTCCAGTTTTGGGCACCGGTGCTCAGGAAGGATATAATAGCACTAGAGAGCGTAGAAAGGAGGGCAACAAAATTAATAAAGGGGATGGGAGAACTACAATACCCAGATAGATTAGCGAAATTAGGATTATTTAGTCTAGAAAAAAGATGACTGAGGGGCGATCTAATAACCATGTATAAGTATATAAGGGGACAATACAAATATCTCGCTGAGGATCTGTTTATACCAAGGAAGGTGACGGGCACAAGGGGGCATTCTTTGCGTCTGGAGGAGAGAAGGTTTTTCCACCAACATAGAAGAGGATTCTTTACTGTTAGGGCAGTGAGAATCTGGAATTGCTTGCCTGAGGAGGTGGTGATGGCGAACTCAGTCGAGGGGTTCAAGAGAGGCCTGGATGTCTTCCTAGAGCAGAACAATATTGTATCATACAATTATTAGGTTCTGTAGAAGGACGTAGAGCTGGGGATTTATTATGATGGAATATAGGCTGAACTGGATGGACAAATGTCTTTTTTTGGCCTTACTAACTATGTTACTATGTTACTATGTGAACCTTACTGTTGACTGTTGCTGAAACACATGAAGGAATGGGAGAAATGATAATATAGAAAAAAATGATCTCTTTAGAACATAGAGAATAGAGAACACAGCGTTAATCAATAAGATAATGTAACTCTTCCCACTGAGCATGTTATTAAGTGATGTCAAGGAGCGAGCGTGCTTTTGGAATATGTATAGCAGCCTCTTTCAGCCCATCTCTGCAGGCATGTCACATGCATCACTATGAATTCTCAACAAAACAACTTGATTTCCATAAATAAAGGTTTACAACACAACACCTCGATCTGAACGAAGACGGATGCAAGGAATCTGTGCAATACCTGCACATCTGCTTCACAGCAGCAAGTGAAATACATTATATAAACGTAATAGAAAACATGGTAAAAGGCCTGAAGGATCATCTGTGCTTAGCTAGAGGGTACAGCTACACAATGCCTATGTGCAAACGCTGGGTCCCCATGCCATTAGGTTCTATGGTCATAATACTGACTTCTCTCTGTATAAAACTAATCTGGCACAGATAGTACTGGCTTCTTATCTCTTAATGTAAATAATATATGCACAGATAGTATTGCCTTTTGGTTTCTCCATGTAAAAATATAGACACAGATAGCACTGCCTCTTTGTCTCACCTAAATAATATAGGCACAGATAGTACTGCCCTGGATTTTCTCAATATACATAATGTAGATACACATAGTTTGGGCTCTTTGTCTCTATATGTAAATAATAAAGGCACAAATAATTCTGCCTCCTTATATTTCTATGTGATTAAGCATAGACGGTACTACATCTATGTGTCCCCATATAAATAATGTAGGCACAGATATTGCTTTCTTGTCTATCTCTAAAAATAATGTAGGCACAGATAGTATTGACTCCTTGTCTCCTCACAAACTGAATGCAGACGCAAATAGTACTGACTTCTTATCTCTCCATGTTAATAATATAGGCACAGATAATTGTTATGCCTATTTGCCTCTCAATGTAATTTATCTAGGCAGGTACAGATAGTACTTTTTCCTTGTCTCTCCATGTAAATAATATAGGCACAGATAGTACTTTTTCCTTTCCTCTCCATGTAAATCATGTAGCTACAGATAGTACTGCCATTAGTTCCATCCAGTTTAATGGCTAGTAATTACCACGTGGGTCACACACCTTAATGGCACCCATATTTCTGGTGATCGTGGCAAGGTGGCGGGCTTTTGTAGTTTGGGAATATGTAGGGATGATCTGGAAGTGTGGGAAGCAAAATATGTCTTTGTTGCAGGTTCTTTGCTGAAGCCATAGCTATGCCTCTTATCCCTAAAGATGTAGTTTATATGAATTGTGCCTTAAAGACATCAATGTGGTAGATCGCACCACTTCTGCCTTCCAGTCTATTAATTGGGGAGGTTGAGTTCAATTCCACCAGGTAGTCACGTGTCCGGGCTCTAACACTGAGCTTTGTGTCCTTCTATGACTGACTTTCTCTGTGTTAGTCCATGCAAACTTATTATGGTGACCCAATGAGCACGTCGATCGTCATCATCAAAGTCATGGAAGGTTGGCTCAGGCGGCCGCTCGCCACTGGTGTATTCAGGTAGTAATGTCCTCAGCTACCATGTGCTTCCATGCAGTTCAGCCATACTTCCCACTTGTTTCTGCTCTGATTATGTGATAGGTCTCATTCATATTTCCAATTTTCTCACATATACCAAAAACAGGCTGATTATTTTGATCAGAGAGTGGTCCAAGTGCCATCAGTTTCTCTCGTCCGTGAGTAGGAAAAAAAAGTTTCTCCACCTTTTCCATTCCGACAATCTGTGAGAATCACACCACACTCGGGTGTCCTCTGATTTTTTCACGGACCTATAGACTTGCATTGCGGATTTTAATATGATGCTCAGATCAAAATCAGATATGTCTCAAATATTTTCCGTGGACCACGCAGTCCTATGTTTAACCAAAAAAATGGCCAAAAAAGTATAATTGCTCTATGACATCAAATATACAATATTACCTAAAGCAAAAAAAGTGAAACCCAGAGCAAAATTTCATTGAATGTAGTCACTTTATTAATAAATAATTCTGAAAGACATGATCATTAAAATACATACAAAAGATAATAGTAACGGGGATAGTGACACCTAAGTGCCATGCCCGGCAGGGTTAAAGTACAAATATAAAAACAAAGTAGCAAAAAATGTCCGTCCAATGATGTAAATCAAATATATAAGGGGAGGTAGCACGGCGATGCCAGATAATAATACGTTTTGAAGCTGAATGGTGGCTGACACAGATATGCCAGTGCAAAAAAAAGGAATATAGATGGTAGAAATCCAATCAATACAATATGATAAGGGAGCCACAGCCAATTTAGCCAGATCTTATACAAAATCCATTACCCCAAACTAGAACCTCTGGCACTGGACCATATATACATCAAATAAGTAGAGAAGAAAGGACAATAGTTGAATAATAACAGTGGTACAAACCTATAAGCCGGACGTGGGAGAGAGGCCCCGACGCAACATCGCACAACGCAAATGTGAACGTAGCCTAACAAGGTACCATATAGCCTACACATCTCTGCTGTTCCATGTGCTGTCCTGCCAGTCGAGGCCACTGCATCATCGCCTCCTGGTTGTGCGGGTCATCCTGATGAACAGATTAAGGAATGCATCTCACCAGGTCAGCTCATCATAATACTCAGATATTTCATAAGATGTTGTAAGGTTAAACGTCTATAGTGACAGTGTGCACACTACTTGGGAGAGGTCATGCCCATGTTAATGAGTTTCAACAACCTCCCCTGTTCTCCTACAGAAGGAATAAAAATTTGAGGGATGAGTTGGTGGTATCGGATGTGGGCAGCGCTAGGAGGGACCTACAAACTACTCTTAGTCGTCCGAGCATGGGTAATTTCCCATGTCTCGGTTGTGCATGTTGTAACAACATGCTTAACGGGGCTTATTTCTATCATCCCCATACTGGAAAGAAATATGAGATACGTAAACGATACACGTGTAAGAGTAGTTTTGTGGTCCATGTCCTTAGCTGCCCATGTGGCCTCTATTATGTGGGTGAAACCACGATGGAGGTCAAAGCTAGAATTAGTAAACACAAGAGCACTATTAGAACTAATCGCACTGAACTTCCGGTTCCTAAGCATTTTCATGAATTTGGACATTCAGTCAATCAGTTGAGGTATAGAGTAATTGATGATGTTCCTGTGTTTAGGCGGGGTGGTGATCGTATCTCTCTTTTGAAGAAAAAGGAGCTCAAGTGGATTTTTGAGCTTGATACACTTTCCCCTAGGGGACTTAATATTGAATACCAGCAAAGTTGTTTCCTCTAATGTGATGTGGATCCATTGTAAATTTCTCGTCAGTGTATTGCTTTTAACCACATTATAGTGTTTTTTCTTTTTTCCTTTTTTTGTTTTGATATATGAATAGTTAGATGTATTATTCCATTATATCTGGCTCCCTGAAATTCTTTTTCGTGTAGCACGGTATAGTGGGTTTGATGGGTATTTTATTGTAGATATGCATAACATGCCTTTATAACAATTGTTAGGTGCCTTCATCACTGGAGTTCAGCTTTCTGTTGTTTCACTCTTTTGATGACGGCACGAATTATAATTAAAGTTTCGTGACATATGGTATATGTATGTATTCATATTCCCTTACTAGTACTTTTATGGAAAGTGGCCCTTATTGAATATAGAGTTAAACCACTATGTATGTATGATTGATATTGCTGTTTGTATAGTGTATGTAGAATTTATTTTATAGGTTCTACATGGCAAATATAAGGAGCTTTATCCTACTATATATTGAAGTATCATAAGGAATGTACAACATATTCACCTATACTGCCCGGATGTATTATGTTTTGTGCGCTATGGACTTGGAATAAAGAGATATATCCTTGTAATCTTCTGTGACAAGCGCTACAAAGATTGTCTGTGAACATGCGCATAAGAGGATGTCAAACATCAGAATTGGGACATGCGCACTGGAGTTTTGGAGGACTTTGTTATTCATGAACGATGGAACGCTGAGCCCGGATATCTATGGGCGTATTTATGCTTGGGACATGCGCAGTTGCTATAATGACACTGGACTCGTGCTGGGATTGGCGCTGTGCCATATATCCCCTGTTGATTAAGGATCCACGGCGTTGTACACAGGGAGGTGGGCTCTGACATGTGTGGGTGGACCTCTCTCCAGGAATCTGTGCGGTTGGAACAGCACCTGTGGGTCTGTGTAATGGGCGGCGTTGCCTGCTGGGAAGGTTGCGGTCACATGGGACCTACACTGTGTCCGGATTGGAAGGCGTGTCCCATGGGCAGACCTGCGGTGCTATGACAACGATAGATGCACCGCCCGGATAGGAGGATGTGGTTTGTTTACATTGCAGGTGCTGGGAACGCTATGCTGCATTATGAGTGTTACCATATGAAAAAAAGCGATCAGGGGTGACTAGGCTGTGTTAGATGTAGATATGTAGTGATTACTGTTTATGTATCCTTGTTTTTACCTGTGTTTATGTGGTTTACATTGGTGTATGTTTTTTCTATTTTGTCATATGATCCCTATTGGCTGTTAGCTAATTAATGGGTGGGTTTAAGGATTTATACCATTATAAATCCTTAAACCCACCCATTAATTAGCTGGATTAGGTTGGATTGCTGCTGTACTGTGCTTGACAAAGGTCTTACGACCGAAACGTTGCCGCAGAAGGCAGAATTAAATGTGAGCTGCTTTTTTCACTTCCTGGTGTGGCGCTGTCCTCTTTTTTGTCTCTATACAGTGTGCACCTGCGGTCTGTCGCAGTACCCTCAATACCCAAATGATGCTTCTTTGCCTGCGATTGTTTCCATTCTCTTAATCTCTACAGTGTTTCACTTGCTGAACACCATTTTTACCTATTCTAGCTGTTGATAGATCGGTTACAACATTTGTTGGCCATTTTGAAGGTCACGATGAGATGTTACCGGTCACTCGGTCACATCTGGCAGCATTGTCTATGTCGCTCTACTTTTAGCCTTTTATTGCATGTTGAAATTATCGCACGAGGGGTAGATGCTTTAAAATGTCCAAGATCAGATCAACCACATGAACTATATGTACTATATATTATCTGTGATTTATAAAAGATAAGGTGACAATAATTAATTGTTGCAACATAAGACAACATTTCGGTAATAAAGTTCCAGTAGGGAAGATGGAAGAATGTGAACCAGTCCCTATAACTTTGCGGTTTACTTTTACAGATGACATTCGGAGAAGTCTGTTGAAATCTGGGGAAGGGGTTTTATCAGAATTTGAGTTTTCATTTCAGTCGCTCCCATGAACACTTCTCCTGCTGAGGGAATCCCTCTCATTGCTGCGGAGTGTAAAACATGTTTTACCGGAGATACACACTTATGCTTCATTTCACAAACAGCCTCATAAACTTGCATAAATGTCCTTATGATAATTTTCCATTTAAACTTGAGTTAAAATATTTTCGTATTCCACAGAGACGAAAGAAGCTTTAATCCTCGCCATGTTACTGCTGTTTGAAAGTTTGGCTGTTTATATTGAGCGGATTCATTGGGTATTAACGTTTCTTATTGGTACTCAAAATGGGTTTTATAAACTTAGAAAAAAAAGTCTGATTTTATTTTTTGCATTAAACAGCGCCACTCTTATCCATGGATGTGTCTGGTATTACAGCTGATGCAAATTTACATGAATAGAGCTACGCTGCAATATCAGACTTCACCAATAGCGGAGGAAGGTCAAGTTTCTGTAAAACACCATTTTTAGTTTATTTTGACACTTTTTAATATCCTGGGAGCGGAGCTTGAAGGTCCAGGGAATGACTGCGACTTACAGGAAGAGTTATCTGCAAGTTCCCGATGTATCACTGTCATGAGTGGAAGTTGCTGGTTTTGCTTTGTTGGATTATAGACTATTTTGTGATGTGATGTGTTAAGGATTTTGTTAAAACAAAAAGAGAGTAAATGGGGGCACCACGGTCGGTGGGACTCAGACCAAGGCCTAAAACATGTACCAAATATATAAAGAGAAGAACAAGGTAGGCCTTATTACAATGGGAGTCACCACCAACACACCATATTAAATCACAGCTTTATTAAACATATATGCAAAGGACAAAAACACGTTAAAAACATTAAAAACACGGGGATATAACATAACCCCATACACTCAAAAGCCCACGATAAGGCAAAACAACCCGCACATACCCCAACAGAGTATAATACACATGCCCCAGGATAGAAAATGACCTAAGTAGCAGCGTACTGGCGCACCATAAATAACCCAGCCAGTCCCATAAATACCTGCACCATACAGGAACCTGATAATCCCATATGCAAAAGGAAGACCTAGCAGGCACCGTGAGGTGAACAAGCCACAGTGGCCACAACTATAATGGTAAAGATAACCATGCCAGTGGTAAAGGAAAAAAGGTATAACAAATGTGTGGATAAAAATGAAATCCAATACCCACCACACATGGAACCAGCCACCTGAGGAGACTAAGCCCTAAAATAGTTGCAAAGACCCGGTCCAATGTAAGCCGGTCCAGGGCAAGATTCAGAGGGGCATGTGTACCCTGAAGGAAGAGAGGTGCGGGCAGATTTTGTTAAAGGGAACCTGTCACCCCGTTTTTTGAGATTGAGCTATAAATACTGTTAAATAGGGCCTGCGCTGTGTGTTCCTATAGTGTATGTAGTGTACCCCGATTCCCCATGTATGCTGAGAAATAACTTACCAAAGTCGCCATTTTCGCCTGTCAATCAGGCTGGTCAGGTCGGGAGGGCGTGGTGATATCGCTGGTTCTTCCTCAGCTTTACGTTGGTGGCGTAGTGGCGTAGTGGTGAACAAGCAGCGCGCGATCTGCGCTGTCATCCCTTTCGTCGGTGGGGACGGCCATCTTCCTGGGGCCGCGCGTGCGCAGATCGAGTGCTCTGCTGCACGGGGCTTCAGGAAAATGGCCGCGGGATGCCGCGCGTGCGCATTAGAGATCGCGGCGGCCATTTTCCCAAAGCCGAGTTTGCATTGCCCAGCCACGTAGTATATTGCCCAGTCACGTAGTATATTGCCCAGCCACGTAGCATATTGCCCAGTCACGTAGCATATTGCCCAGCCACGTAGTATATTGCCCAGCCACGTAGTATATTGCCCAGTCACGTAGTATATTGCGCAGCCACGTAGTATATTGCCCAGCCACGTAGTGACGTAGTATATTGGCCAGCCACATAGTATATTGCCCAGCCACGTAGTATATTGCCCAGCCACGTAGTATATTGCCCAGCCACGTAGTATATTGCCCAGCCACGTAGTTGGGTAGTATATTGGCCAGCCACGTAGTATATTGCCCAGCCACATAGTATATTGCCCAGCCACGTAGTATATTGCCCAGCCACGTAGTGACGTAGTATATTGGCCAGCCACGTAGTATATTGCCCAGCCACGTAGTGACGTAGTATATTGCCCAGCCACGTAGTATATTGCCCAGCCACGTAGTATATTGCCCAGTCACGTAGTATATTGCCCAGCCACGTGGTATATTGCCCAGCCACGTAGTGACGTAGTATATTGCCCAGCCACTTAGTATATTGCCCAGTCACGTTGTATATTGCCCAGCCACGTAGTATATTGCCCAGTCACGTAGTATATTGCCCAGCTACGTAGTATATTGCCCAGTCACGTAGTATATTGCCCAGCCACGTAGTATATTGCCCAGTCACGTAGTATATTGCCCAGTCTCATAGTATATTGCCCAGCCACGTAGTATATTGCACAGCGACATAGTATATTGCCCAGCCACGTAGTATATTGCACAGCAACGGAGTATACAGCACAGAGCCACGTAGTATACAGGCTGAAAATAAAAAATAAAAATATACTCACCCTCCGTTGAAGTCCTGGCCCTGTGTGCGGTGCACGCGGCAGCTTCCGGTCCCAGGGTTGGTATGGGCGCAGGACCTGTAATGACGTCGCGGTCGCATGACCGTGACGTCATGGCAGGTCCTTGTCGCATATCTTCCTTGCCACCGGAACCTGCCGCATGCATGGAGCGGTCACCAGAGCGTCGCGAGGAGCGGGAAAGGTGGCGGAAGGTGAGTATATAATGATTTTTTTTATTTTTTTAATTATTTTTAACATCAGATCTTTTGACTATTGATGCTGCATACGCATCATCAATAGTAAAAAAAGTTGGTCACACAGGGTTAATAGCTGCGTTAATGGAGTGCGTTACACCGCGCTCCGGTAACGCTGGCATTAACCCTGTGTGAGGGCTGACTGGAGGGGAGTACGGAGCGGGCACTGACTGCAAGGAGGAAGGAGCGGCCATTTTTCCGCCGGACTGTGCCGGTCGCTAATTGGTCGTGGCTGTTTTGCCGCGACCAATCAGCGGCTTGGATTTCCATGACAGACAGAGGCCGCGACCAATGAATATCTGTGACAGACAGACAGACAGACAGACAGACAGACGGAAGTGACCCTTAGACAATTAGTATATAGTAGATGGCCGTGCGATTTCCACAGGAAGTGCAGACACTAACAATATGGAAGCTATTAGCAATCCATTTCTAATGATACATTTTATAAAACTGCTACTTCAGTCGTTAGTCAGCCAGTCAGTAACTGACTGATAATGGGACTAGGGGCGGACATATCATCGGTGCAACCGCACAGGGACCCAAGAGGTAAGAGCGCCCATTCCTACCTGCAAAGCAGGTGACATTTTGCATTATGATGAGTTATTGGACTGTAAGGGGCCCATATAATGTTATTGCACAGGGGCCCTTTGGTTTGTGTGCATGAGACCCCAGCCATATGAACATTAGTTATTGGGCTTTTCGGTTCCATGAATTGGGGCAACTCGTAAGTGTAGGAATCCAAAAACAATGTTGATAACTCGCAGGACCCAACTTAGTTTCAACTTTCCTAAAAACGTGCTCCGATGCCTTTTCTTTTAGCCTAACAAGCGCATCAAGAGCGTTTAATTAATCATTCACGGAAAAGTTCTGCTCGTTATAGTATAATTAAATCTTCCATTTGCATAATCAGGTTCTCTGTCATACATTGCCTTAGGAAGCATAGGGCGTTTTGCACTTTCACGGATGAAGCTTCTGCCTGTGTTTTGTTTTGACTTGCATTTTTATCATCTATTATTTCCAGTAGATAACAGAAAATCTACTTTCTTCCTGCTCTGCTGCGTCAGATCAATGGCGTTGTGTGAGCTAGAACCATTTTGAATGGAAATTCCAACAGTCGCATTCATGCCCCTTTGCAGCAATTGGGAAAAAAAATAATTAAAGGACTTTTTTTTTTTTTAACTTAATGTATTTTGAGTTAAAAATTATTTTGGCTATTGGGCTTCATTAAAAGTTTTGTACAGTTTGACTTTGCTGGATATAAAACGAGATTACTGAAAATCCATTAGTGAACTCCTTCTGAAGAGGAGTTTGTAACCCTTTTATCTGTTTTGTTTTTCTTTTTTAGTTTCTCTCAGCTGATTTATAACAACATCAAAGTTCAGCTCTACTTTGATGTGGTCTGTGGTCGTAAATCAACACGGAGGAGTTGAGAAAGAGACAGATGAAAGAGTTAAAAGAGATAAATACTCAGAAGGAGTTCACTTATGGATTATCTGTTAAATTATTCTACAGCCAGCAATGTTTAATGAAACAAGAAGCCTGAAAAAGCATTAAAAAAATGCCCAAAAAATGCAAAGAAACCTACATACAAAACTATCTATTTTAGTCCCAAATAAAATAATTTGAGTAAATATCAGTGGAGTCTCTTCTCATTGCACAGGATATGTATGTGCAGGTTAACTAAGCTCACAGGAGCCAGCACAATGCACCTGGTAATGTATTTTATAGACCGTTGTGTGATCTGAAGTCTTGGAACGCCCATTCTGAAAGCTTTTATTTGAAGATGTAAGGTGGGTGAAGGCACGATTAATATGTATTCACGATATCTGTGCGGATCTCGGGACAATCCCTATCATGGGACAACACCTTTAATGTCTCATCAATGTAGCACCTACTATTATTATCCCCAATGATGAAACATTTTAAGTCTCACATCTGTTAGCCAAAGAAATGCAACAAACTAGGGAAGAAATGCTCTTTCTAGTAAAATATATTGCTATGGATGCTTTCTGGTGTCAGTGGTATATAGTTAATTGAACATTCTTCCCCTGTTAGACCCTATCTCCTATGGTACACAGCCTCTTTAATAATGCAAGCTGTGGATGATGAGGGACATTACTGGGTCATGAGATACAAATGTCTTTGAAAATATGAAGGAAATTTTCTCTTGCAACAATGTATCCAGTGAAAACACTCAGGTCACGGGTTTAATAAGGGGATCACACTGAAGACAAAGTATAGACGTGACTTCATTCCATCCCCGTGTGTCACTGTTTAATACCCAGTGAACCCTGTGGCGTCTCCTCCAAAATCTTAAGGGTATGTGCACGCGTTGCGGATTTTGCTGCGGATCCGCAGCCGTTTCCCATGAGTTTACAGTACGATGTAAACCTATGGGAATCAAAAAACGCTGTGCCCATGCTGTGAAAAAAACCCGCAGCGTTTTATTTTCCGCAGCATTTCAATTCTTTGTGCGGAATCTGCAGCGTTTTTACATCTGCTCCAATAGAAAACTGCAGATGTAAATCCGCAATAGAAAACGCAATAAATCCGCAGGAAAAACTGCAGCGGTTTTGTCCTGCGGATTTATCAAATCCGCTGCGGAAAAATCCGCAGTGGACCGTTCTACGTGTGCACATACCCAAATACATTTAAACCTCAACCAATAAGTGAAAGTTGATGTGAGCGCTCACCGGCATCGTTCAGTCATTGCAGCTCAGCGTCACAAAAGTATTATCAGCCGGAGGTTGATGGTTCCAGATATGGCAAAATACATAGGGGTTGTCTGATTTTATTTCCAGTAGCAGCGCCACCCCTGTCCATAGGCTGTGTCAGGCATCGCAGGTTAGACTATTCACTCCAATGGGTTCAATACCAGGCACAGATTTGACCATGAGTGGCGCTGTCTGTGTACTAATCTGTTTTTTTTTTCCCTAATCTGGCTTTGTGTTTATGTTATTGCAGTTTTGCCCCACTCATTTCAATAAAGCTGATATCAGACACATGTAAAACTGACTAAAAAGATTTGTAGGACCCTGGTCCAGCAGCCATGTTGGTAGTCTATGGCCACAAGACGGGCATTTCTTTTGACTAGTAGGCACCGCAATGTCACCATTTTGCAGCATACGTACGTATGACGTTGCAGCAGTCTACAGATCAGGTAGTTGTGGATTCATGGGGCTCCCGTGCAGATTATCATTGTTGGCTGCTGGACTAGGGTCCTGCAAAATCTCTTAGCTCAACTTTTTCGACACAACCAATGGACAAGAGGAGTGCTGCTTTTGAATGAAGGAAATGTGTATGCATGCTCCTTTTTTTTTTTTTCTCCTGACCGGCTCTGTCTACCAAAAAAAAAAAAAAAAAATCAGACATGTGCACAGCCCCATAGAATAACATTGGTCTAAGGGCAATACAATGTTTTCTCACATCGCACTCAAACCGATAAGGCCGGGATCACACATACGCGAGATACGTCCGAGTCTCGCAGGTGAAAACCCAGCTCTGGTGCCGACACTCCGGAGCGGAGCGTGCAGCCGCACAGCAATACATGGAGCTGCATGCTTCACCTGCGAGACTCGGCCATATCTCGCGTATGTGTGATCCCGGCCCAATACGGCGGTCTGCAGGACTCCTGAGAAGGGGAAGATACTAATGATGATGGCTGTAATGCTGATGATCACTGAAACAAAGAACAGAGTGAAGCTACAGGTCAGAGAGATTGTCCCAGGCAGCCAGGGGCTCACAGTGGATATTATTTTTTTTTAAGGACTGGATGAGGAGGATAACCTGGGACCAGGAGGAATTGGCTTCCACTGGACCAGGAGGATAACCTGGCACCTGGATGAATTGACTGCCACTGGAAAACAAGGAGGATAACCTGGCAGCAGGATGAATTGACTGCCACTGGACAACGAGGAGGATAACATGGCACCAGGATGAATTGGCTGCCATTGAACGAGGAGGATAACCTGGCAGCAGGATGAATTGGCTGCCACTGGACAACGAAGAGAATAACATGGCATCGGGATGAATTGGCTGCCACTGGTAAACAAGGAGGATAACATGGCAGCAGGATGAATTGGCTGCCACTGGACAACGGGGAGGATAACCTGGCAGCAGGATGAATTGGCTGCCACTGGACAACGGGGAGTATTACATGGCACCAGTATGAATTGGCTGCCATTGGACAACGAGGAGGATAATATGGCACCAATATGAATTGGCTGCCACTGAACGAGGAGAATAACCTGGCACCAGGATGAATTGGCTGCCACTGGTAAATGAGGAGGATAACCTGGCAGCAGGATGAATTGGCTGCCAATGGATAACGAGGAGGATAACCTGGCACCAGGATCAATTGGCTGCCATTGAACGAGGAGGATAACCTGGCAGCAGGATGAATTGGCTGCCACTGAACGAGGAGGATAACCTGGCAGCAGGATGAATTGGCTGCCACTGAACGAGGAGGATAACCTGGCAGCAGGATGAATTGGCTGCCACTGAACGAGGAGGATAACCTGGCACCAGGATCAATTGGCTGCCACTGGAGTTGGAGCCTTGGGGAGACATTGCTGGATCTTGAGATCGTTCTGCACTATGGATAGGTTGAATATGCATCTACTAAGGATTGTTCTGAGACGTATCCGCCATATATAACCTCTGCAAACACAAGAACATCATGTAAACTCCAGGCAAATTTTGGATTTGCGGCTACTGCACTAACCACTGAGCCATCATGCTGCCCATCTATAACTGATGCGTAAGGCTAGGATCACATCGCATTAGTGCCATCCGTTTAACGGATACTTTAAACGGATGCGCTAATGCTGATGGCCAAAATCTTTTTTTCTACAAATGTGCTAGTGCATGGTACCATTGGCATGCGTTAGCAATAGAGATCTATGCACAGCGAACGCGTCCGGTCGCTGTGCGTTAGACCTAACGTACCCAAAAACGCGGTAGACCGCGTTCGAGGGTGCGTCACAAAGTAACGCATCATCGCTAACGCATGCCGATTTTGACATGCGTTTGGATGCGTTACGCTAATTGACGCCTATGGGCACGTTAACGGATCCGTTACATAGCATTAGTGCCGCTTAGTAATGGATCCGTTAAACGGATCGCCCTAACGCAATGTGAACCTAGTCTAAAACGGGTAAATGCATTGTAACGCATTGGCAGAACGCAGATGAAAGCTCACGCATTTCACTTCTTGTTCTTTCTCCCCAACTCAGGAAAAAAATCACTGGGGAAAAAAAACCTTTAAACGCCCAATAGTCATCACAAACTGTGGTTAATAATAATAAGGAGAAATGACAGAACATTCCAGAAATACTAGAAATTACAGTACTTTGCAATCTGCTTGTTTTGTGTGTTACGGAACTTGGTTTCCATGGTGACGGTGAGCGGCACAGGCTGTTTCCTTTTATAAAATGGCAAGGTATTCTGTTACAAAAAAGATGTCTGCAGTTCTGTCCATCTCCTCGCTTGTCAGCGAGCATCGTGTCCACTGGAAGAGAAGAGGAACGCGACGCTTGCTGATTTCTGCCGGTTCCTTCTGATCACCTCCAAAAACCTCAGCATAAAAATGATGTAACTTCTCAAGCAACTCTGGGTGATCTCTGGCGGCCATAGCCATCTTTTTAGCGGTCAGGACCATATGTGATGGTGCATATTATTTTGTGTCTGAGAGTACAAGAGTAGCTTTCTTCCACAGGCAGCGCCCTCCTTGCCCACAGGTGGTATGCGGTATTACAACTCAACCCCTTCACTATAATGGAGCAGACACAACCTAGACACAATACTAGACACAACCTGCGGACAGGACATGAACCCCCGATCAGAGCCTCCATTGTTAAGCAACTGGTACCGCTCATTACAGTGATGAATATGCGCATATTCATCACTGCAATGAGCGGTACCACGTGACCACTCACACAGGACCTGCTGCCGGTGCAGAGAACAGACATCGCAGGAGCTGGGTGAGTATTTCTCGGCAAGCAGGCGGGCGCACGGGGGATGGGAAGCAGGAGGTGACCCCAAACTTTATTTTTAACAAAAAAAAACCTTGATTTTTCATTTCTTCTCTCCAGCGAACGCTGCTGGGGAGAAGGAATGAATGTAAGCCCTTAACTGTAGCGCTGTCTCCTGCACAGTCCGTGTGGTCCTCAGTCGGCACACAGGTGGCACATGGCTGCCGCACGTGTGCAATACTGATGTGCCACGTGAACACACGGATAACTCCGGTACCGATTTCTCTGGTACCGAAATTATCTGGACGTGTGAAACCGGCCTAAGAGTGTTGTACGCCTCTGCACCTTTTGACTTTTACAGGCTCTTTGTTTCCCTGTAAATTCAACTTTGATTTGATCTGTGGTCATAAACCAACAAACTGGAAAAATATAGATAAAAGAGTAGAAATGTTCTCATCAAGCCATGATAACGAGCTCACTGATGAATTCTCAGTTAACCTACCCAGCCAGCAATAGACTGTGGAGCATAAAAGCTATAAAATGTTGCAGATCTTGTAAAGAAACACAATGGAAAAAATGTTTTACTTTTTTTCAGGGCTGTAGAGGTGTCACTACTAATCCATGTTCCCTGCCTCTAGTAATTTACTTACAAGCCGCCGTCTTCAGTTCTTTCCGGTGGCGCTCCGGTCCTGATCCGCCATCTGACGACCAGAAGACAGAGGTAACGGTCACAAGATGTCAACGTCAGTCTAGGAAATCCTCATTTCGGCTCCCAGGCTTACATTGAGAAGTGACCTCCAGCTCTCCCAGCAAACATTGGCGCAATCGATCAGGTCACAAACTGCAGAAAATGACCATAGTGGCACTGAGAACAAAAGAAGTGGGAGAGGAACTTACATTAATGACGTCACTCCAGCGGTAAAAAAAAAATGGTGGAGTGGCGCTTTAAATATTTTGCAAATGTAAAGCTGTGGGGTTTTAGTGCAATATCTAGGACCCACCTCCTAAATAGTGACAACCCCTTTAAAGAGATCGACTGATTGACAGCCAACGATTATTTGTACAGATGGTACAATCTATGTAACTCTCTACGTGTATTTTATGGATGGTATTGGCATAGGTCTATAGGTGGAGAGGTAGCAGTCACACCTTGGTCACACGGTAAATGATAGGCGCACCACAGACATTACGGGGTATCACGTTTTACCTCTTGCCGCTGGAGTTTTGCAGCCCTGAAATAAGTCCTGGATTCTACATGGAATAATTTATCGGTTGCATTATATTCTGCATTGCTTCCCTTCTGGACACTTATTTTGTTTCCTTATTTTGGACTCGAGTTTCTTTCCAAATCTTTTGCTGTTCCTTTCTCCAAATTGCTCACAAGACTTGCCAATAGCGCGGCGTTTGATGAATTGATCTCAATTGGTTTGCAAGTCTGATATTCCTTGCTCAAGAGAAAAAAATCAATTTGTTATTTTATGGAGCCGGCTTCTTTTTTTTTTTTTGTACTAAAATATACCGGTGTACACGACGGTGTTTTACAGTCCTGCTTTTCAAATAATCCCCCAATGAGTGATGAGCCTTCGATTCCGCTCGCGTCCTGATTTACAAAACCAAGATGGCCAAAATTCAGCTTTTATCTCGGTTTTGTAAAATGCTTAGTTAGTCTCTAGAGTTGCCGTTACTTCTTTGCATAGCTTCTTTCTAAAACATGTTCAAATTTTTTTTTTTTTTGGGGGGGGGAGGATGAGTGAATTTTTTTTCAGTCTTTGGACTTAAAGGGGTTGTTGTGTGAATGAAAAAAGTTCCTAAAAACACAGACTTGTTAAAAAAAATAAAAGAAGTAATCCTCACCCTCAATGATGCCTCATCCCTCCTGTTGCAACTCTTACCCGGTGCCCTTTGATCCCTACCACTTAAGAATGGCTGGAAATGTCAGCTCAGCCAATCACGGCTCCAATGCTGACTTTCCGCAGCCAATCATTGGTCTAGCGGGCATTTCCTTCCATCACCTGCATCGAAATAGAACCAGAAGGTAGAGATCAGCAAGGATCGGGAGAAACGTAGGAGCTGTTCTCTAATGTTATGCAATTCTTTTCTTAGCACATGCTAGTTGAATGTGCGCACTATTTTGTATGGAGTTGGTTCGGAAGCTGAACCCACACCATACAATGCAGCCATCTTATGACATAGAGAGTTAACTGATACGATCGGCGCTAGTTCCAATCACGACAGGCATCACAGAAGCTTCAACATGGCTTCACATCTGTCTGATGGCCATTGGCCCCCGACGGCCCGCAAGCCCCCATGTTAGGACTCCCATGGCTGATTATCCACCACCCTTGGATCCCTCAGCCGGAACCTGAAAACCCATCTCTTCAAGAAAGCTACAACCTGCAATGACCCCGGTGCCTCCTCACCAACAACGGAGCTGCTGCAAGCACCCAACCTACTGTCTCCTTCCCCACCATCCTGTAGACTGTAAGCCCCCAGGGGCCGGGTCCTCTGTCATTGTTAGATTACTGTAAGTGATATTTGTATTTTGATGTAACCCCTTCTTATGTACAGACTATGGAATCAATGGGGCTACATAAATAAATAATAATAATTGCCACTTGTGTAGTTGTTCAAATTAACATAATATAATTATTCCTTAAAGTGAACACAAAAACAGGAAAAAAATAAAACCCAGAGAATTGCGTCCCTTAGGGTATGTGCACACGTCAGGATTTTTTCCTGACCAAATCCTGAGATTTCTGCCAGAAATCCGCGTTTTTTTTTGCGCGGATTTCTCGCGGAAATTGCGCGTTTTTTGCGCGGATTTTGTGCGGATTTTTTGCGGAATTTTTGCGGATTTTTTTTTTCCCCCGGAATGTCATTTTGGCTTAGAAATCCGCAAAAATTCCGGAAAAAGATAGAGCATGTCCGGATTTTTAGCAGTAAGCGTTTTTTTTGGCGGAAAAAAACGCTTATATCTGCACAAAAAATCTGGAATGCATTCTAAATGATAGGATGCATAATTTTAGCGTTTTTAATGCGGAATTATAGCGTTTTTATAGCGAAATTCCGCAAAAAAAATGCTAAAAATCCTGACGTGTGCACATACCCTTATTTTGGTACTAATAATCTTGCCAAGCAAAAGATGACAGCTCACTCAGTTCAGACAAAAAAATAATGGTATATCATATTTCCAAGTCATTTTTACTGCACAGAGAATTCCATTTTTTCCACCATTTTAACAGACCTTTTTTTTTTTTCCATTTTTTAGTACTTTATATGTGGAAGTGAATGCTGTCGCTCAAAGGTACAATTCATCCAGCAAACAATCCCGTTATGCTGAAGAATAAAAAAAGTTATGGCTCTAGGAAGAAGAAAAAAACTAAAGCACAAAAACGAAAAAATCACCTGGTCTCCAGAAGTTAATTATCTCAGTAGATATCCATGGTTAGTTACACACGAACGCTCATGTATAAATGTGCAAAAATAATGCAAAATCATCATCCTGTTTTATGAAGAAATAGAAAAATCCTTTAACTACTCCGTTACTTGGGCAGTTCCCTTTAAGGGTATGTGCACACGTTGCGGATTCCATTGCTGATTTTTCCGTGTGGATTCCCTCCGGGTTTGCTGCGGATTTCGCCTGCGTTTTCACACCTGCGGATTCCAATTATGGAACAGGTGTAAAACGCTGTGGAATCTGCAAAAAGAATTGACATTCTGCAGAAAATAAACCGCTGCGTTTCTGCGCGGAATTATTCCCAGCATGTCCGCGGCGGATTTGGTTTTCCATAGTTTTACATGGTACTGTACAACGCAGCCAAATCCGCAACGTGTGCACATAGCCTAAGTGCTCCTTTAAACCAACACCAGATAATTAGATATTCCGGATTATTGATCAATAATTGATAAGTGTCCTAAACTCACTAGCAACATAAAACAAAAAAAAGCCAACTTTGTGTTTGGCCACGTGATCTAATCGGTGTAAGATTTGGACACTATGTATCTATATCTGGTTACATAACAAGATTCGGCTGATACGCGACATGGACGCTGGACGGAGACATGGCGAGACATTTCCCATGGAGATATTATTTACAAGCTGTTAATTGATTTTACAAACAAGTTGACAAAGGATTAAATTGCCGAACCTGTGTGTCCTATGGGAACTGTAAATGTCCAAATCGGTAACACAGACCTCTGTACTGTCTGACCACAACCACAAGCAATCTATCCTGTAACTATGTGCTGTAATAAAAAAATAATACATAGAAATAAATATGTTGAAAACAGTAAAAGAAAATTAATAATAATATAAATAAAACAGTATAATATTAATAAATAAAACTGTAAAATAATAATCATAATATAAACACATTAAACAGTAAAATAATAATAACATAAATGAAACAGTAAAATAATAATAATTAAACAAAATTAAACAGTGAAATTATAATGAGGATATAAATAAATGAAACAGTAAAATATGAATAAAATAATTTAAACAGTAAAATAATAAAATAAATTAATCAGTGAATAAAGATAATATTAATATATTAAACAGTAAAATAATAATAATGCTAATAAATTATACTCACCCTCACTGATGGGCCTTTATCTAGTCCCTGCTAGCCTGGACAATGTCTTAAGCACTGACTAATGAGGACACCCTTTTAAATCCTTAAAGGGAATGTGTGGCCAGTTTTTCTTCAAATCCAACCCAAGCGCTAAGATGCCTTTGTTGACAGAAAAATAACAGGGTTATGGCTCTCGGAGGAAAGGAAGAAAAAAAAAAGTGCAAAAAGTGAAAAATGATCCCATCCATGAAGAGAATGTGCCATCAGAAAATGATCTTGTCGTGAAGGCTAAGGCTATATTCACACTTTGCGGATTTTGCTGCGGATCCGCAGCGGATTTGACCGCTGCAGATCCGCAGCAGTTTCCCATGAGTTTACATTTCAATGTAAACCTATGGGAAACAAAAAACGCTGTGCACATGCTGCAGAAAAATCCGCGCGGAAACGCTGCGGATTACATTCCGCAGCATGTCACTTCTTTTCTGCGGATTTTCACCTGCTCCAATAGAAAACTGCAGATGAAAATCCGCAGAAGAAAACGCACTAAAAACCGCGATAAATCCGCAGTAAAAACCGCGATGGGTTTTCACTGCGGATTTTGCAATTCTGCTGCGGAAAAATCCGCAGTGGAATCTGCAGAGTGTGAACATAGCCTAAGAGTGAGGCAGTCAGGCGGGTGTGAACAGGCTCGAATGGGAAGACGTATCTGCGCAGTTTGGAAAGGATAATGGAGACACGGCGTCATTATCGGAATGTCATGAACAGGAGCAGCATCGTAAGGCAAAAGAGAAGTCACTCTACAGGCGGAAGAATACATTTCAAAAACCTGACCTGCACATCCAAACATAGACTGAGTGTGAACAGGTGCTGAACCCAGAGTCGCCAACTCGTATATAGTTAAGTAAAAAGGGCAGCACACTGCAGCGCCAAAACATGCAAACTTGAAAACACGAAATTTGAACTGCATTACTGCACTAGAAATATGAAAAATGAGAGCTTTTAGCGCATAAAAATGGCCATATTTATGTGTACCTCGTAGCCACTTTACGGCATCTCTCTTATACGAGGTCCTACGCTTGACCTACCTCGCTGAGAATAAACGTCTCCATCTGAATGGGTACATGTGAAACCTCTTCTTGGACTCAAATTCTCTCTCTCTGTGGAGGGGTATTGGACCTACTATAATTAAAACACCTGTGGCTAGGAGGCGGGGAGTGCACGATCAGAAGGCTAAAGAATACATTTCAAAAACCTGACCTGCACATCCAAACATAGACTGAGTGTGAACAGGTGCTGAACCCAGAGTCGCCAACTCGTATATAGTTAAGTAAAAAGGGCAGCACACTGCAGCGCCAAAACATGCAAACTTGAAAACACGAAATTTGAACTGCATTACTGCACTAGAAATATGAAAAATGAGAGCTTTTAGCGCATAAAAATGGCCATATTTATGTGTACCTCGTAGCCACTTTACGGCATCTCTCTTATACGAGGTCCTACGCTTGACCTACCTCGCTGAGAATAAACGTCTCCATCTGAATGGGTACATGTGAAACCTCTTCTTGGACTCAAATTCTCTCTCTCTGTGGAGGGGTATTGGACCTACTATAATTAAAACACCTGTGGCTAGGAGGCGGGGAGTGCACGATCAGAAGGCTAAAGAATACATTTCAAAAACCTGACCTGCACATCCAAACATAGACTGAGTGTGAACAGGTGCTGAACCCAGAGTCGCCAACTCGTATATAGTTAAGTAAAAAGGGCAGCACACTGCAGCGCCAAAACATGCAAACTTGAAAACACGAAATTTGAACTGCATTACTGCACTAGAAATATGAAAAATGAGAGCTTTTAGCGCATAAAAATGGCCATATTTATGTGTACCTCGTAGCCACTTTACGGCATCTCTCTTATACGAGGTCCTACGCTTGACCTACCTCGCTGAGAATAAACGTCTCCATCTGAATGGGTACATGTGAAACCTCTTCTTGGACTCAAATTCTCTCTCTCTGTGGAGGGGTATTGGACCTACTATAATTAAAACACCTGTGGCTAGGAGGCGGGGAGTGCACGATCAGAAGGCTAAAGAATACATTTCAAAAACCTGACCTGCACATCCAAACATAGACTGAGTGTGAACAGGTGCTGAACCCAGAGTCGCCAACTCGTATATAGTTAAGTAAAAAGGGCAGCACACTGCAGCGCCAAAACATGCAAACTTGAAAACACGAAATTTGAACTGCATTACTGCACTAGAAATATGAAAAATGAGAGCTTTTAGCGCATAAAAATGGCCATATTTATGTGTACCTCGTAGCCACTTTACGGCATCTCTCTTATACGAGGTCCTACGCTTGACCTACCTCGCTGAGAATAAACGTCTCCATCTGAATGGGTACATGTGAAACCTCTTCTTGGACTCAAATTCTCTCTCTCTGTGGAGGGGTATTGGACCTACTATAATTAAAACACCTGTGGCTAGGAGGCGGGGAGTGCACGATCAGAAGGCTAAAGAATACATTTCAAAAACCTGACCTGCACATCCAAACATAGACTGAGTGTGAACAGGTGCTGAACCCAGAGTCGCCAACTCGTATATAGTTAAGTAAAAAGGGCAGCACACTGCAGCGCCAAAACATGCAAACTTGAAAACACGAAATTTGAACTGCATTACTGCACTAGAAATATGAAAAATGAGAGCTTTTAGCGCATAAAAATGGCCATATTTATGTGTACCTCGTAGCCACTTTACGGCATCTCTCTTATACGAGGTCCTACGCTTGACCTACCTCGCTGAGAATAAACGTTTCCATCTGAATGGGTACATGTGAAACCTCTTCTTGGACTCAAATTCTCTCTCTCTGTGGAGGGGTATTGGACCTACTATAATTAAAACACCTGTGGCTAGGAGGCGGGGAGTGCACGATCAGAAGGCTAAAGAATACATTTCAAAAACCTGACCTGCACATCCAAACATAGACTGAGTGTGAACAGGTGCTGAACCCAGAGTCGCCAACTCGTATATAGTTAAGTAAAAAGGGCAGCACACTGCAGCGCCAAAACATGCAAACTTGAAAACACGAAATTTGAACTGCATTACTGCACTAGAAATATGAAAAATGAGAGCTTTTAGCGCATAAAAATGGCCATATTTATGTGTACCTCGTAGCCACTTTACGGCATCTCTCTTATACGAGGTCCTACGCTTGACCTACCTCGCTGAGAATAAACGTCTCCATCTGAATGGGTACATGTGAAACCTCTTCTTGGACTCAAATTCTCTCTCTCTGTGGAGGGGTATTGGACCTACTATAATTAAAACACCTGTGGCTAGGAGGCGGGGAGTGCACGATCAGAAGGCTAAAGAATACATTTCAAAAACCTGACCTGCACATCCAAACATAGACTGAGTGTGAACAGGTGCTGAACCCAGAGTCGCCAACTCGTATATAGTTAAGTAAAAAGGGCAGCACACTGCAGCGCCAAAACATGCAAACTTGAAAACACGAAATTTGAACTGCATTACTGCACTAGAAATATGAAAAATGAGAGCTTTTAGCGCATAAAAATGGCCATATTTATGTGTACCTCGTAGCCACTTTACGGCATCTCTCTTATACGAGGTCCTACGCTTGACCTACCTCGCTGAGAATAAACGTCTCCATCTGAATGGGTACATGTGAAACCTCTTCTTGGACTCAAATTCTCTCTCTCTGTGGAGGGGTATTGGACCTACTATAATTAAAACACCTGTGGCTAGGAGGCGGGGAGTGCACGATCAGAAGGCTAAAGAATACATTTCAAAAACCTGACCTGCACATCCAAACATAGACTGAGTGTGAACAGGTGCTGAACCCAGAGTCGCCAACTCGTATATAGTTAAGTAAAAAGGGCAGCACACTGCAGCGCCAAAACATGCAAACTTGAAAACACGAAATTTGAACTGCATTACTGCACTAGAAATATGAAAAATGAGAGCTTTTAGCGCATAAAAATGGCCATATTTATGTGTACCTCGTAGCCACTTTACGGCATCTCTCTTATACGAGGTCCTACGCTTGACCTACCTCGCTGAGAATAAACGTCTCCATCTGAATGGGTACATGTGAAACCTCTTCTTGGACTCAAATTCTCTCTCTCTGTGGAGGGGTATTGGACCTACTATAATTAAAACACCTGTGGCTAGGAGGCGGGGAGTGCACGATCAGAAGGCTAAAGAATACATTTCAAAAACCTGACCTGCACATCCAAACATAGACTGAGTGTGAACAGGTGCTGAACCCAGAGTCGCCAACTCGTATATAGTTAAGTAAAAAGGGCAGCACACTGCAGCGCCAAAACATGCAAACTTGAAAACACGAAATTTGAACTGCATTACTGCACTAGAAATATGAAAAATGAGAGCTTTTAGCGCATAAAAATGGCCATATTTATGTGTACCTCGTAGCCACTTTACGGCATCTCTCTTATACGAGGTCCTACGCTTGACCTACCTCGCTGAGAATAAACGTCTCCATCTGAATGGGTACATGTGAAACCTCTTCTTGGACTCAAATTCTCTCTCTCTGTGGAGGGGTATTGGACCTACTATAATTAAAACACCTGTGGCTAGGAGGCGGGGAGTGCACGATCAGAAGGCTAAAGAATACATTTCAAAAACCTGACCTGCACATCCAAACATAGACTGAGTGTGAACAGGTGCTGAACCCAGAGTCGCCAACTCGTATATAGTTAAGTAAAAAGGGCAGCACACTGCAGCGCCAAAACATGCAAACTTGAAAACACGAAATTTGAACTGCATTACTGCACTAGAAATATGAAAAATGAGAGCTTTTAGCGCATAAAAATGGCCATATTTATGTGTACCTCGTAGCCACTTTACGGCATCTCTCTTATACGAGGTCCTACGCTTGACCTACCTCGCTGAGAATAAACGTCTCCATCTGAATGGGTACATGTGAAACCTCTTCTTGGACTCAAATTCTCTCTCTCTGTGGAGGGGTATTGGACCTACTATAATTAAAACACCTGTGGCTAGGAGGCGGGGAGTGCACGATCAGAAGGCTAAAGAATACATTTCAAAAACCTGACCTGCACATCCAAACATAGACTGAGTGTGAACAGGTGCTGAACCCAGAGTCGCCAACTCGTATATAGTTAAGTAAAAAGGGCAGCACACTGCAGCGCCAAAACATGCAAACTTGAAAACACGAAATTTGAACTGCATTACTGCACTAGAAATATGAAAAATGAGAGCTTTTAGCGCATAAAAATGGCCATATTTATGTGTACCTCGTAGCCACTTTACGGCATCTCTCTTATACGAGGTCCTACGCTTGACCTACCTCGCTGAGAATAAACGTCTCCATCTGAATGGGTACATGTGAAACCTCTTCTTGGACTCAAATTCTCTCTCTCTGTGGAGGGGTATTGGACCTACTATAATTAAAACACCTGTGGCTAGGAGGCGGGGAGTGCACGATCAGAAGGCTAAAGAATACATTTCAAAAACCTGACCTGCACATCCAAACATAGACTGAGTGTGAACAGGTGCTGAACCCAGAGTCGCCAACTCGTATATAGTTAAGTAAAAAGGGCAGCACACTGCAGCGCCAAAACATGCAAACTTGAAAACACGAAATTTGAACTGCATTACTGCACTAGAAATATGAAAAATGAGAGCTTTTAGCGCATAAAAATGGCCATATTTATGTGTACCTCGTAGCCACTTTACGGCATCTCTCTTATACGAGGTCCTACGCTTGACATACCTCGCTGAGAATAAACGTCTCCATCTGAATGGGTACATGTGAAACCTCTTCTTGGACTCAAATTCTCTCTCTCTGTGGAGGGGTATTAATTATAGTAGGTCCAATACCCCTCCACAGAGAGAGAGAATTTGAGTCCAAGAAGAGGTTTCACATGTACCCATTCAGATGGAGACGTTTATTCTCAGCGAGGTAGGTCAAGCGTAGGACCTCGTATAAGAGAGATGCCGTAAAGTGGCTACGAGGTACACATAAATATGGCCATTTTTATGCGCTAAAAGCTCTCATTTTTCATATTTCTAGTGCAGTAATGCAGTTCAAATTTCGTGTTTTCAAGTTTGCATGTTTTGGCGCTGCAGTGTGCTGCCCTTTTTACTTAACTATATACGAGTTGGCGACTCTGGGTTCAGCACCTGTTCACACTCAGTCTATGTTTGGATGTGCAGGTCAGGTTTTTGAAATGTATTCTTTAGCCTTCTGATCGTGCACTCCCCGCCTCCTAGCCACAGGTGTTTTAATTATAGTAGGTCCAATACCCCTCCACAGAGAGAGAGAATTTGAGTCCAAGAAGAGGTTTCACATGTACCCATTCAGATGGAGACGTTTATTCTCAGCGAGGTAGGTCAAGCGTAGGACCTCGTATAAGAGAGATGCCGTAAAGTGGCTACGAGGTACACATAAATATGGCCATTTTTATGCGCTAAAAGCTCTCATTTTTCATATTTCTAGTGCAGTAATGCAGTTCAAATTTCGTGTTTTCAAGTTTGCATGTTTTGGCGCTGCAGTGTGCTGCCCTTTTTACTTAACTATATACGAGTTGGCGACTCTGGGTTCAGCACCTGTTCACACTCAGTCTATGTTTGGATGTGCAGGTCAGGTTTTTGAAATGTATTCTTTAGCCTTCTGATCGTGCACTCCCCGCCTCCTAGCCACAGGTGTTTTAATTATAGTAGGTCCAATACCCCTCCACAGAGAGAGAGAATTTGAGTCCAAGAAGAGGTTTCACATGTACCCATTCAGATGGAGACGTTTATTCTCAGCGAGGTAGGTCAAGCGTAGGACCTCGTATAAGAGAGATGCCGTAAAGTGGCTACGAGGTACACATAAATATGGCCATTTTTATGCGCTAAAAGCTCTCATTTTTCATATTTCTAGTGCAGTAATGCAGTTCAAATTTCGTGTTTTCAAGTTTGCATGTTTTGGCGCTGCAGTGTGCTGCCCTTTTTACTTAACTCTACAGGCGGAGACCAAGGAGCCGGCATCACACTAGAAAACAAGAATGTGAACCAAGTCTACCTGATGGCAACTAATGGTGGAGGGTCGAGAGATAAAACCGTGCGAGCCGCGCCTTGGGCTCACAGAAAGAAGCTAATTAGATAACAAGTTATGAGTTATCTCTGAGAACCATCACCAGAACTGCCGCACTATAGCCAAGCAGCTCCTGTAATGAAGGTGGTCCGCCGCCTGATGACAGCAGCGCAAACAGAGGGGACAAATATAAATGTGGACAGACGCAACAGATCTATTGGTAAAACCAGGTTTTTGTGTTACTTGTATTTAAAAAAAAAAAAACTTTGGCAATTTTTTTTAATTAAGAAAGAAAATGAGTAATCTTGTCATTTTCAAACTGGTCACTGGGGTTATTTTAGACATAAACTTCCTGTCACTTCAGGAAGAGGTTAAAGTAGTTTGTTTCCCTATCATCAGAGGCAGGATAGCAAAGGAAATATCTTTACACATAGATGATATCACAGGATCCACCAATCACAATAGGTGATGTCACAGCTCACCTCCTCCTCATGTACAATGACTGATAACACCTCTATATACAGTAGATAACACAGGATCCACCATTCACAATAGATGATGTCACAGCTCACCTCCTCCCCCTGTACAATGACTGATAACACCTCTATATACAGTAGATAACACAGGATCCTCCATTCACAATAGGTGATGTCACAGCTCACCTCCTCCTGTACAATGACTGATAACACCTCTATATACAGTAGATACCACAGTATCCACCATTCACAATAGGCGATGTCACAGCTCACCTCCTCCTGTACAATGACTGATAACACCCCTATATACAGTAGATAACACAGGATCCACCATTCACAATAGGTGATGCCACAGCTCACCTCCTCCTCCTGTACAATGACTGATATCACCTCTATATACAGTAGATAACACAGGATCCACCAATCACAATAAATGATATCACAGCTCACCTCTTCCTCCTGTACAACTACTGATAACACCTCTATATACAGTAGATAATACAGGATCCACCATTCAAAAGAGGTGATATCACAGCTCACCTCCTCCTGTACAATGACTGATAGCACCTCTATATACAGTAGATAACACAGGATCCACCAATCACAATAGGTGATGTCACAGCTCACCTCCTCCTCCTGTACAATGACTGATAACACCTCTATATACAGTAGATAACACAGGATCCACCATTCACAATAGGTGATGTCACAGCTCACCTCCCCCTCCTGTACAATGACTAATAACACCTCTATATACAGTAGATAACACAGGATCCACCATTCACAATAGGTGATGCCACAGCTCACCTCCTCCTCCTGTACAATGACTAATAACACCTCTATATACAGTAGATAACACAGGATCCACCAATCACAATAAATGATATCACAGCTCACCTCTTCCTCCTGTACAACCACTGATAACACCTCTATATACAGTAGATAACACAGGATCCACCATTCACTATAGGTGATGTCACAGCTCACCTCTTCCTCCTGTACAACCACTGATAACACCTCTATTTACAGTAGATATGACAGGATCCACCATTCAAAAGAGGTGATATCACAGCTCACCTCCTCCTGTACAATGACTGATAGCACCTCTATATACAGTAGATAACACAGGATCCACCAATCACAATAGGTGATGTCACAGCTCACCTCCTCCTCCTGTACAATGACTGATAACACCTCTATATACAGTAGATAACACAGGATCCACCATTCACAATAGGTGATGTCACAGCTCACCTCCCCCTCCTGTACAATGACTAATAACACCTCTATATACAGTAGATAACACAGGATCCACCATTCACAATAGGTGATGCCACAGCTCACCTCCTCCTCCTGTACAATGACTAATAACACCTCTATATACAGTAGATAACACAGGATCCACCAATCACAATAAATGATATCACAGCTCACCTCTTCCTCCTGTACAACCACTGATAACACCTCTATATACAGTAGATAACACAGGATCCACCATTCACTATAGGTGATGTCACAGCTCACTTCCTCCTCCTGTACAATGACTGATAGCACCTCTATATACAGTAGATAACACAGGATCCACCAATCACAATAGGTGATGTCACAGCTCACCTCCTCCTCCTGTACAATGACTGATAACACCTCTATATACAGTAGATAACACAGGATCCACCATTCACAATAGGTGATGTCACAGCTCACCTCCCCCTCCTGTACAATGACTAATAACACCCCTATATACAGTAGATAACACAGGATCCACCATTCACAATAGATGATGTCACAGCTCACCTCCTCCTTCTGTACAATGACTGATAACACCTCTATATACAGTAGATAAC